>NC_080671.1:243903038-244203038 GCF_030247195.1 Topomyia yanbarensis | reverse complement strand
CCCACCATGTGCCGGATATTGTACGAAGAAAGTTGATCCTTTGTTGGCATTTCTGTTTCAGATACCGAATATGGCATCCCCAAGTACCTTTCGAGTCGAACCAGATCCCTAGATATTTTACTGTGAAGACCTGAGCGATGGTTTGACCCATTAATAGAAGCTGTAGTTGTGCTGGTTCACGCTTCCTAAAAAATACAACTAGCTCAGTTTTCTCCGTGAAGAATTCGATACCCAGCTTAATAGCCCAAGCAGACAAATTGTCCAAGGTATTCTGTAATGGTCCTTGTAGATCGACAGCTTTGGGTCCTGTTACAGAAACCACGCCATCGTCTGCAAGTTGCCTTAACGTGCAGAAATTATCTAGACATTCATCAATGTCGTTGACGTAGAAATTGTATAACGAGGGGCTTAGACATGAGCCCTGGGGAAGGGCCATGTAGCTAAATCGTGATGTCGATAAGTCACCATGCGAAAAATGCATATGCTTTTCCGACAACAAGTTTAGTAAAAAGTTATTTAAAGTCGCTGAAAGACCATGCTGGTGCAGCTTCTCATAGAGAATGTTGATCGAAACTGAATCAAAAGCCCCCGTAATATCTAAAAACACTGATGCCATGTGCTCTTTGCTAGCATAGGCCATATCAATTTCGGTTGAGAGCAACGCAAGACAATTGTTCGGCCCTTTGCCTTTGCGAAAGCCAAATTGTGTATCTGACAGTAAGCCATTTGCTTCGACCCAATTTGTCGGATCATTTTCTCGAACAACTTAAGGATACAGGATAGAATTGCGATCGGTCGATACGAATTGTGGTCGGAGGCTGGTTTTCCTGGTTTTTGGATGGCGATGACCTTCACTTGCCTCCAATCATGTGGGACAATGTTAGCCTCAAGAAACTTATTAAATAAGTTCAAAAAGCGTCTCTTGGCAGAGCCTGGCAGATTCTTCAACAAGTTGAATTTGATTCTGTCTGTCCCTGGAGCTTTATTGTTACACGACAAGAGAGCAAGTGAGAACTCCACCATCGAAAAAGGTGTTTCGTTCGCGTTATCGTGAGGGGACGCGCCGCAGTAGATCTTCTTTGCCGGGGCGGAATCCGGAAAAACCGATCCGTCGACGAACCGGCGCCAATAACCGCGATTCTTGGCTTTTATCAAACTCTTCATTCGCTTGTCTAACATCGCGTACTGTCGATAACTAGCGGGTAACCCGTCGTTTCGGAAGGTCTTAAACGCGGCGGCCTTCTCCGCGTACACGTCTGAGCACTCTTTACCCCACCAGGGATTGGGAGAACGTTTTTGTATGTTCGCGCCGGGTACTGGCTTAGTTTGAGCTTGATTCTCACTGTCGAGAATCACGCCAGCCAAAAAGCTGTACTCTTCCTCCGGAGGAAGTTCTTGGGTAGATTCGATGTTGTCGGATATCGCGGCCGCATAGCTCTTCCAATCGATATTTCGTGTGAGGTCATACGAAATATTGATTGATTCCAATGGTCTTGAGCTGCTGGTGATCGAGACTACGATCAGCAGATGGTCGCTTCTGTGGGGATCAGGGATTACCTTCCACGCGCAATCTAACTGTAGCGAGGTCGAGCAAAGGGATAAATCTAATGCACTTGGGCGCGCTGGTGGGGGAGGGATCCGTGTCATTTCACCCGTTTTTAGAATTGTCATATTGGACTTGTCGCAAATATTGTGAATTAAAGAAGAACGGTTATCATCACAAAGGCAACCCCATTCCGCACCGTGAGAGTTAAAGTCTCCTAAAACAAGTCGTGGTGCAGGCAGGGTTTCTATGATGTCATGTAGCCGACGCACAGTGGCGTAACTAGACCAAACTCCTGGCCAAAATTATTTTGCACGTTTTTAAGCCTTATTATATCTCAAAGAGCAGTAAAAAGTGATTTCTTACAGTTTTGGACAATATACGAATAAATAATTACCGCATTAATCATCCTAGCAGTGTAATGAAAAGCAAAAAATTTAAAAAAAGTAAATTACACTTCAATGTTGATTTCTTCAAATATAACGATGTTATTGGGGATGCCGGGTGTTAATTAGAAGGTTTCGCACTTAAAGGTTTTGATTTTATGAACGTAACACCACAAATTAAAATATTTTTTTTGCTCTTAACATTTCATAATTTGCGACAAAATTGAGCTAGTGCAATAAAGTTCTTCCGCCAGCTCATCTTCTAAATAGCCAAACTTATCTTAGATAAATATAGCAGGAAATTGTTTCATAATTTGAGAACGATATTTTCTTATGAGCCTTTTGATGCTTCTATCGGTATCTAGAAAATAACCTCGTGGATGGTTCAAAAATAGCATACATATAAATCAAAATAAAAAAATAATATGCCAATAATGAACAATGAAATAAAAAGATTCAAATTGTAAATAAAATTCCTAATACCATTAGTCAGATGTTTGTGAGTAATCTACATGAAAATCAGAATAAACTTTCTAATTAATGGACTATGTACGAAAAAAGCATTAATATACAGTATTCAAATTCACAACAGATACAACCTGAACAAATGACTATTTACCAACGTTTAGAAAGCAACTTGTGTGCGTGACTATTCATATAGTAAGATTCGGGTTAGTTATATTTCACATTCTACAATAAGCAGAACGTGCATGCGATTGTAAATATAATTGTTATAATGGATTGCATAGATTAATGAACAAAAGGTCTTAATTTTTAATTATCCTGATTTAAAAAAATATCCACCTCACAATAGAATTGCAAAAACTTACGGAGACACTGAATAAATCAGTGTATATCTTCATACACAATCTAATCAAATTGAGATGTTTAGTACAGCCTCAATAAAGGCTTTGTTGCTTATTTTGCCCATATTTTGGCATAAACATGCCATTTTCAAACTGCTGTAAAAGCGGCAATGGGATTAATTGGGAATGTTTTTTTTTCGTGAAACGGGAAGAAGAGAGCCCAAATAACCGTGTCGTTTAAACGGACCTGCCCGACAATACCCGACAAGATACTTTTTCCACTACCGAATTTTTAATAATATTGATAAACTTTGCGCATTTTGAACCCAACTCAAAAGAGGAAAAAATGTAACAAAAATAGATGTTTTTTGGTCAAACTTGTTGTTTGTTATGAAAATCGCGATTTTATACCAGATATTGACTTTGTATACTTAGTTTTTGGGCGATATGAAAAATTGTGAAATAATGTAATTCAATGTTAGAAAATCCGTTAGAAATCCACCATTTTCAAATACTCACATACAAAAATTATCAGTCGAAAAACCTATTTTTCTATTTCGCGGTGTTGGGGGGAATATATAAGGAAGCTATGCAAAGATCTTTGCCTTTGATGGTTACATGACAAGCGACAATTTCAATGCCTGGTATTGAGGGAAGGTTGATTCTTTAGAAGGAATAGCACTTTTTGATCCCCAAAAGTACTCCTCCGTAGGCGGTATTTCGATCCAAGCGAATAATATTAAAATCGTGGAAGTTAAGGTTTATATCGGAAGTTAACCAAGTTTCACATAAAGCGAATGCATCGCATCTCAAGCTATTTATTAAAAATTTGAAAAAATCTATTTTTGGGATGATACTTCTGCAATTCCACTGTAGAACAGTGATCAAATCCGTGACCTCGTTCGATGAGTTAGCCATCGAAGGATACAATCGTTGAAAGTAGGGGCCATTTCGCAGTCAACTGCTTTAAAAATGTTCTTACTGTAGGTAGAAGACTTTTAATAGGATCAGTTATATTGAAAGTTTTTATTATCAAGTCCACAATGTCCGAGAGTTTGATAATTCCTGTGCCGCGATTATTCTCAAACTGAAACAGAGGAACATTTGGGATTAGGGTTCGCAGTACCGACCCTTTTTGGCGAGACCCGGTACTACGGTACTGAAGCCCTCAGTACCGGTACAGTACTGGTACTCGAATATTTTTTTAAAAAATTGGAAAAAGCTTCAAAGTGAAATTGAATGCTCAAACTGATGACCTTATTCTCAGATCATTGATTTGTGCTGATCAAAAATTGTTTATTGTTTTAGTTGATTCGGAATGGCGTGACTCATTTCAGCAGAAAATATATTTCGTATGCGGCATCTTTTTTTATTTCGAAATCTAGGCCACTTTGAAATCATTTCCTCTCTTGATTTTCTGTAAATTGGTTTCAACCTGCTTACCAAGGCTCCTTGCTTTCCTGTAAACTAAGGAGTTTTGCTGAATTTTCCGATCACCACTAATTACAAATCGCCCCATTTGTAGTAGTTCACCAAGTCTAAAATTGTTACTAAAATTGCTACTAAATCGCTGTTCATTCTTCTATAAATAAAGGTTTAAGAGCAAACCAAAGACATGACTTAGACCATAATTTTATTACGCGCCACCCAGTGAATAATGGAAACCAATCAGAATGTCGCTAATACAAAAATTCATAGAAAATTGCTGCGTCTCTTACTCTAGATGTGAATATTTTGAATTTTAGTACAAGACGTTTACGTTAAAATTTAATTTGGGCAAAATAAAGCAGGAATTTAAACATACCGTTCAGTACAACGGGAGCTAGTAATGTTTAACTTATAGAAGGTAATTAATATAATTAAAAGCCATCTTGCAGACCGATATTTTTAAACAGGTCCACCTAGAGGGTCCACATATTTTTCATAGAAATTTTTTTTTTTTTTATTTCGATTATAGAGGTTTTAACCTTAAGGTCATTCGCCTCTTCGGGTTAGAAAAATCGCATGAAAAATTTATAACCCTATGTGCGGGGTCGGGACTCGAACCCAGGTGCGCTGCGTATAAGGCAATCAATTTACCAACTACGCTAATGCCACCCCTTCATAGAAAAATTGTGTGGTACCGAAAATACCGGTACTGGCTTTTGTTCAGTACCGGTATTACGGTACCAAAAATGGGTCGGTAGTCCCGTGATTTTCGGTACCGGTATTACCGGTACCACAACCCTACTTGGGATTTTTGATGTTCCGGGAAGTGCTGGGTACTCCTTCTCTGAGTTTAATCCTCCGAGACCAGGAGCTACTTGCTTCGGCTTGATTGCAGCACTTCCAAGAGCTGTCACTAGGGACACCTTCTGGCCTTTACAAGGAACTTTAGGAGAGTTCCTCCTCTTCCTATAACGTCTAGGCACCCTAGTAGATGTTTGCTCTTGTGGGTCATCAGCCTCGCCCTCGTTAGGAGGCAAGTGAGAATAGATGTTTGTTGAGGTTGGTGGCGTAGCTTTCTTTAGCATTTTTGCGAAAGAACGTTCGGATCGTTCCGCAAGGGAACGTTTTAGTTTATCCCCGCGTAGTTTGTACGCGGGACATGCCGAGTTATCATGCAGAATCTCTGCACCGTAAGGACACTTCTCAGCATTCTTACTGCACGAATCATCCACATGATTCTCACCGCATTTCCCACAGCGGGCCTTATTGCTACAATGAGTGGCTGTGTGACCCAATTGTTTACACATTGTGCAATTCATGACCCGCGGTACAAACAGACGCACAGGCAGACGAACATTGTGCAAGAGGACGTAATTTGGCAAAGCTGTACCAGCGAAGGTCACCCGATAAGAGTTTGATTGGGGGTACGTTTTTGAACCATCCCTCGCAATCCCTCCTTTTTTTGGCAGCACTGCTCTTTGGTGGTTCACGCAAGTCATTTAGGGTCCCTACACTTTCGTTAATTTACGTGTGTTTTTTGAGTGTTTTGTTGGTGAAATATACATCAATTAGTGTTTCATTATTTTCTGCAGTGATGGGAATGGGAGGCTGGTGTTATTTTGGTCGGTAAATAGTGTATTAAGTGCATGAATATCGGTTCGCATTCGGCGTACCGCAATTCAACCATTTTTGAGTTGTGCGATAGTGTGATAGTGTACCTGTAGCGATCAGCTGTGTCAATTTTCCTATATTTGCCTCTCATATGAGCGGTCACAGTGGCGCAATCGGTGTATAGTGTAAGCGCTCATCTGCCGTGGTGTCTCTTGTATTCAGCCCGTGCACATCTCATACTTGTGCTTTAACATCTGGCTAGGGCTTGCTCGCTACATACAAATAGCCAACTAGCCTGTGTGTTTTTGGGTTGGTTCTGGGTCAGCTCTGTGGATATAAGCAGATAATTTGTGTATCAGGGACGGTTTCGGTGCGGCTAGGACTGTTTTCGCTGCATACTGCTGTAATCAAACAGTTAGTAGGTGTGTGAGTAATTCTCTATCGTTGCGCCAGACTGTCTCAACGTAGTGACTGTGATCATTTGCCCCCGGTGTTCAGCCATCATCGCAGCTGATTGTTTGTATCGCTCTATGAGTGGCAACGATATTGTTATTTTTTTCAGATGCACTTCTGATCGGTGCAGGTGGGTATCGGGTATCGCTTGCTCAAACTGGGCACTTCTGCACGGAAACCGAAATTGCATCGTGCCTGTTATTACTTTTCTTTGCAGCAAATATAGTGAAGTTTTTTTGTGTTTTGATGTACAATTCAATAGTAATTCTTCAAAAGGGCTAATGAGACTTTTGTAAACAAACTTATTTCGCTTATTATTCCGCTACCGAGTTGAATTTCATGAAAAATACACATGAATCAACATCTTTATCCTAGGTAGAATCAATTTCAAATGTTTTCTGTGAAATAATCAAAAGTTTGTTTACAAATCTTATTAGCCCTATTCAAATGTTGATATGGAATTTTAGTTTATTTGTTTAATCTAGTGTGCCTTGTGCTTTATTATTGCATTCTTTTTCTTTGTCTTTTTTGTCTTAATTGCGATGGATACTGATGATGTTATTTGCGTTGAATGTAAAAAAGGGAGACTGATTCGAACAAACTGGTAACCTGCTTGTACTGCTTTAGAAGCGCTCATTACAAATGCCGAAATATCATTGGCAATGCCGTTCGTTGCGTAAAAGAGAATATGTACTTTTGCACACCCAACTGTTCGGACATTTATAAAAAGATTATTGAAATGAAAACTAACAAAAGTGATATTGTAGCCGCTCTCGGGTCAGAGCTGAAAATAACAGTCGCGAGTTCTGTGGCTTGTGAAATGCAGAACCTGAGGGCAGAATTTAGATCGATTACCTCTGCTATTGAAAACTCGCAAGATTTCCTATCTACGAAATTTGATTCAATTGTCTCAGACTTTCGAGATCTAAAATCTGAAAACGAGGCCCTAAAACAAGAGATAAGTTCCTTAAGAAAAAAAACAATCTTGCCTTTATGAAAATGTAAACAAACTTGAGATAAACTTAGACAAAACTGTTCGGGATAACGTCTCAAACAATGCCATTTTTCTGGGTGTCCCCTTCCTCTGTAATGAAAATACCGTTGAATTAGTTATGAAAATTGCTCATTGCATTGGTGCTAATCTAGACCGTTCCTCAGTGGTGTCTGCCGAAAGGTTGTCACCAGGTAAAAAAGCAACAAATAGTTTGGTTCCCATAAAAGTGGTTTTCACAGATAGGACCGTGAAGGAGATTTTGTTCACCAAAAAAAAGGAGTTTGGTAGACTGATCTCTACTTCGATCGACAATTCCCTGGTCATCAATGGCAAACCTACAAATGTTGCGATTCGCGATGAGTGTACCCCACTTTGCTTAGAACTATTGAACGAAATGCGCGAGCGTCAGGAGTTTCTCAACATTAAATATGTCTGGTCCGGCCGAGGAGTTGTTCTTGTTAAGAAAAATGAAAAAGCAATACCTGAAATAATTAGAAACCGGAATGATCTAAACCGCATAACTAGCCTATATTCAAATGGTTCTTCTGACGCTGCAGACTCGCTACCTGCGAATATTTCTCCATCACCCAAAAGAAAACGAACAAACAATATCCCGAGGGAATAGTGCTTCTTGCTTTTATAACATTTTGCTCTTTTACATATAATTTACATTTCATTTCAATGGCTTATATAGAAAATTTCTTTCACGATGATATAGACAGTTATAATGCGAGTGTTTCAATGAATAATAGTAAATCGCTGAATATTTTGCAATGGAATATAAGGGGTATGAATGAGCTTTGTAAATTTGATCAAATCTTGCAAACATTGGATCGTTGCAATAAATTAATTGATGTGCTTGTTATCGGGGAAACGTGGATCAAGTCGGGCAATGAAGATATCTTTAAAATTAGGGGCTATAATGGGATTTTTTCCTGTAGAGAACAATCGAACGGTGGAGTAGCTATCTACGTCAGGAAGAATATTTCTCATAGAGTAGTGCTGAACACTGTTGTTAACGGCTTTCATCATGCTCACATCGAACTCTGCATAATGCAACATTATTTCGATGTGCATTGTTTATATCGCCCTCCATCTTACGATATTGGTCAATTCTTTGCCAAGCTTGAAAGTGTTCTTGCTTCCGCTTCAAATTCGCGCCCCTGTTTCATTGTAGGAGATCTCAATATACCGGTTAACCTATCGAATAACAATGTCGTCTCACGTTATAAAACTCTCCTGGAATCGTATGGTTTCATATGTACGAACACATTTCCGACTCGCCCAGCTAGTTCAAATATTCTTGATCACGTTGTTTGTAGACTGGAGGATGCTGCTCGCTTACGAAACGACACGGTTTACACCATAGTTAGTGATCACGTTCAAATTATATCTTCATATAAACTTGCAGTAAAAAGAGAACCCGTTAATTTGACTAAATCAATAATCAATCATGAAAAACTCAATAACGACTTCCAAAATTTCATAGAAAACATCGAGTTGATTGATGATGTAGATGTATGTTTTACAAATATCATCACAACCTACAATTCTTTACTTGCGGAAAACACTAGAACGGTCTCCAAAACTTTCAAATGTAAAGGCGTTTTTTGCCCCTGGATCAATTTCGATTTGTGGACACTGATTAAAATCAAAAGTAATTATCTGAAACGAGTAAAAAATAACCCCAATGATGAAAACCTCAAAGCTCTTCTGCAGCACATAACTAAAGAAGTTAATGTAATGTAAAAGCGGTGCAAAAAGGCTTACTTTGAAAACCTTCTATCCAACACAACTCATTCAAAATTTTGGAAAACTATTAATACCATTTTTGGTCGTTCAAAATCGGATGTTCCCATCAGCCTAATTTGCAATGTTATCAGAGTCACTGAGACTAACGAAGTATGTAATATTTTCAACGAATATTTCTCTAGTATTGGCAAGAATTTGGCTGACAATATTCCCACGAGTCCCAACTCAAATCCTATTACAAATATACAACACGTCCAAGAAACAATCTTCTTGCGTCCTGCAACCATAAACGAAGTGATCCTTTTGATTAAAGACCTCGAAAAAATAACAGTTGTGGTCCTGATAAGATCCCCGCTAGTGTTCTTAAGAGTAACTGTACCACTTTTACAAACATCCTAACCAAAGCTTTTAATTTAATAATTCAAACCGGCAGGTACCCAGACTGTTTAAAAATAGCCCGAGTAATTCCAATTTTCAAAGCTGGTGATCCAAACCAACCTTGCAACTATAGACCAATTTCAACATTGTGCGTTTTCAATAAAATTCTTGAGAAATTGCTCATCACTCGACTACTCGAGTTTTTGAACAAACACAACATAATTTACAACTACCAGTATGGGTTCAGACAGGGCTGCAGCACTTTAATTGCAATGACAGAACTAATTGACTCCATCATTAGTCAAATTGATAGCAAAAGAATTGTTGGTGCCCTTTTTCTGGACCTAAAAAAAGCATTCGATACTCTGGATCACTCAATCCTGCTTAAGAAGTTAGAATGCTATGGTATCAGGGGATTAGCAAATCATATTATTCGTAGCTATCTGTCGTATAGGAACCAATTCGTATCTATTGGAGACTCGTGTAGCTCTTATAGACCAATAGAAATAGGAGTGCCCCAAGGCAGTAATATTGGGCCACTGTTATTTTCATTGTATATCAATGACGTCTTTTCGCGGATGACACGCGACATTGAATCGGATTTAAAAACACTAACCACGTATTTCAACGAAAACCTTCTTTCCTTGAACCTATCAAAAACTAAATATATACTGTTTCGTTCATCTAGAAGAGCTATAGGCGTGCATCCAGACCCAAGAATGGGACAGTCTGTAATTCAGGAAACTAACTGCTTCAAATATTTAGGACTTCACTTAGACCCCACACTCTCCTGGATTGAGCATATAACATCTATAGAGAGAAAAGTTGCATCGTTATGTGGGGCTATGCGTAAAGTATGCTCTTTTGTTCCCCAGCATGCACTTCTAAAATTTTATTATGCGCACATCAAGTCATTGCTGAACTACCTTGTATCTGTGTGGGGCCGTGCCAGTATCTCGAATCTGAAAAAGCTACAAACGCTTCAAAACAGATGTCTTAAAATTATTTATAAAAAACCGTTTATGTACCCTACTATTTTGTTATACAATAATAATTCCCATAACATTTTACTTTTGCTTGGGTTGACTAACTACCAAACAATAATATACATCCACAATGCTTTGCATAATACTATTGCTCATAATAATCTAGAATTTACAACAGGCATTCGAGCGCACAGCACTAGACAAGCCAATCATTTATTATACTCCAGAGTATCCACGAACCTTGGTCAAAGACGCATTTCTTTCATCGGACCTAAGTTATTCAACCAGCTTCCTACTGATTGAAAGCAAATAACATGTCGCACTCGTTTCCAAGCAAAATTGAAACTAATTTTAAAAAATAAAATAGGAGAATTTTTAATATAAACTTCGTTCACCACCAATCGAGCTTATTCCTTTAGCTATAATTGGTTAACATATTTTTTTTAATAAAAACAATTGATAAATGCATTTTTTTAGCAATAAGTAATAGATAAATTTAAATTATTATGAGCTTCCTGCAAAGCTACGACGGGACCCTTAAAAGGATTCTTTTCCGCTGTGTACTCGCCGTAGCTTCTTGTCAAATTTTGTGTTTTGTCGGTCTCGTATTTTTTTTTGTTCTCAGCGTTTCCGCGATTCGTAACTTTGTTTTGTTGTGCTGACCTTTTTTTGTACGCTGAGAACTGATGTGTCCACTACCAGGGGGCTCCGTTTGTGAGCTTTTTGGTGTGGGGGTAAGAGGCGGACTATTAATAAAAAAAACCTACTACTGAGTGCAAACGCTTGCACTCTAGTATTTTCACTGGCTGAAGTAAGCGGTCTCTAAAACGGCCAAACCCGTACTCCAGCAGATCCTCGCTTGTCAAACTCTCATCAGTGACAACGCCTTCAGACTGTACTTTTACAGCTGGAATATACACATAGTAGTCCTTCGTAAAGTGCTCGCAGCAAGCAACACCGTTTGCCTGCTTTGAATTAGCTAACGCGACCCTGACCCTGTCTGAGCGGACCATTCTTATTTCGGTCACAGCCGAGAACCGTTCTGTCAGGTCTTTTGAAATCTGTAATAGATTCAGCGATTTTGTTTTGGGCCGAAAGAAGACCACAAAGGGACCGGTCGAGAGCTCTGGATGTTGATTGGGTCGGGGGAGAGCCTTGGGAGTCGATTCGACCTTCATTTGGCCGTCCGGAGAGGGAGCCATCGACACCGTCGACGCACGGGGTTAGCACCCGCGCAGACGGGAATAAACCGTAAATGTGTCAAAAGAGGTAGATTTTACTTATCTGCAAATTTGTTTCCCACGACGCATCAGTCCAGCTTATATAGCTGGCTATTGTTCAATCCTCACTATGCGAACAAAAGGCTGAGGAATGCGGCCTAACGGTTAACACACGCACAAAAGAAGAAAAAAGTCCAAAGCCTCGAGAGGTATAGAATGTGCAAGATAACCTTGAACGCGGATTAGTACGATTCTTTATCTAACACTGACGGACTGGAAAAAAATACTTGCTTCTCGATAGACCGCTCGTAAATGAATGGATTAGATCTTATATTCGAAGATGTTTTGGATGATCGCCCAGATTTTTCATGCGGAAATTTCGGTGAACCGGAAGTCGCCATCTAGAATTTCAAATTGACGTCAAACATCGACATTTGTCTCCTACTCGTCAAAACCATTTCGAAAATATTCATATCGATTAAGTTGTAGAGAATCTCGCTAAGCCGGAAATCACCATCATGGATTTCAAAATGACGCCAAAAATCAATTTTTCATGGACAATCTTGCGCTGAAGAATCGGGAATTGAACCCAATAGCTTCCATTTCTGATAATTCTCTGTAAGACTCCTCCCGCCTGACCAAGACATCGGTACAACGACCTGCTAAGATGAGAAGTGACGAGCCTAGTGGCAGTGCTGAGTCCAGTCGAGTTATATCATCCACATCAGGCCCCTTTATTGAAAGTTGCCTACCACTAACCCAAGGCAATCCAGGGATATTCCTTTCCGGGAATACCCTGGATTGATCAGGAATTGAACCCGATATCTTGTTATATCAGAGGAAGTCACCAAGCCCCACACTCAACGAACCAACTCCGTTATTGCCACTATCGCAGCAATAACCGAGATTAACTCAGCAAAGCAACTCCATCATCAAATCAGACCCTGATCACAACAAAAGTCTAAAAGCTTCGATTCAACCCGATGAGCTCTTAGTACTGGTCACCATATTCGATTTCAAGTTAGTCTCTATCTGCTTATCGCGCGCGTGGCTCAGACTTCTGTAGACATCTCATTATTTTTTAAAAAACTTCAATAAACAAGTAACAAAAATCCATCGTCATCATAGCGAATATAATAACTTAGTGTGACTAAATGCAAATAATAGAAGAGAAAAAATACAATCTTCGTGGTATTACATAGTTTTTCAAATAACTCCAAAATATAAAAATTCAAAAAATCTGTCTACAAAGCAGATTTTACTTGTGAAATACATAGTGTTTTGAACTCCGCCAATGTTGCCGCACGTTTAATATGGCTAGGCATCGAATTGAAAAAACTTTTTCCTTTGTACAACAAGGAGTTCTGAGATCTACTAAATAAAAAGTTAGGTGTTCTTGCATCAGACGCGTTTCTAGTGTTGTACCTATGCACATCACTTCCTCTTTCAATTCGATCATATAAATATCGAGGCAGCATTCCATTATTAATTTTAAAAATGAACACCATTGTCAAGTAATAAATTCTTTGCTTCACAGAGAGCCATTGCACAGTGTTTTATTTATTTATTTATTTTCGTCAAGCATATGTAGACTACATAGAATGGTTTTACAATATTTACTTATATACTATACATTATTTCTACGGTTTAGTTTAGATTTGATTTGTTTTCTAGACATGGAAAGGTCAATTATTACACAATTTTCATTATAATGACGCATCATTCTATTGATGGGGCTATTTTTAGCATAGTTTGTTCTAAAAGATTGTTCTTGGAATGAATTACGAGTTCTTAGTTGTCGGCTAGGTACATAAAATTTTATTTGCGAAAGTAATGATGCGGATTGTACACGTTGAGAAATAATGTCGTTAATAAAGCAAAGCATGGTAAATTCGCGGCGTTCTTTGAGTGTTTGTATATTAATGAGCATGCAACGTGCTTTATACGATGGAAGAGGAAATGTCGTCCAGTTTAGTTTACGAAGTGCGTACAAAATAAATTGTTTTTGGACTGATTCGATGCGTTCTTCGTACAGGACAGTGTATGGGTTTCCGTACTATGCTGCAATATTCCAAAATTAGCCTGACATATGTATTGTATAATGATTTTATTGTGTAAGGGTCTTCAAAATTGTAGGTGAAACGTTTAATAAAGCCCAGCATACTATTTGCTTTATTTATTATTGTATTATAATGTTCCACAAATGTGAGCTTGGAGTCTAAGATTACGCCTAAATCTCGTACAATTTTGCATTTTTCTACAAGTTGGTTGCCTACCCGAATAGAAATGCACAACAGTATTGTTACATTACAACGAAAAACAATGTTATTCTGGAAAATTTACAATGGAAATATAATCACATTTGTTGTTTCTACATCCAATTTCAGTGTAAACCCGATTTTTACATGGAAAAAGGGGGGTCGTTAAGGGATGTAACAATGAAAAAATTCTCGACAAACATATGATTACGGCCTAAAAGCCAACTGTCAAAATCCACTTCAAATGGAAATTCCAGACAAACCGTTACTAGTCGAGCACAGTTCACAACAGTTTATGAAAGAGAAAATTTTTCTCTTTCATTTACTACCAACGTCTGTGATTGGCGTGTAACAGTTTGTCCGGAATTTCCATTCAAAGTGGATTTTGACAGTTGGCTTTTAGGCCGTAATCATATGTTTATCGAGAATTGATCTGTTCCCATACATTCTGAAATCAAAAACATCGATTTACATTGTTTTCTGTTGTATATTTTGGAGGCATGAAGGGCCATCATAAGTATATTGATGTTACAACAAAAGTTGTTGTTAACAAATAAAACAGTAGTAAATTCAACCATTCTACGATCAATTTCGATATTACTTTCTGTTCGGGTAAGTGTATGTCTATGGGAACATTTGAAATTTTTCTGCTGAAGGTTATTGAGTTGCATTTCTTTACATTAAGTTGAAGTAGACTTTTGCTACACCACATGTGGAATATATTGATTTCGCTTTGGAATATTTCATATTTCAGTGGCATTTCTTATTTCCATGAAAAGTTTCATGTCATCTGCATATATAAGCACTTTAAGATGTTTGAGTATAAAGGTAATGTCATTTACGTACAAAATAAAAAGAAGAGGGCCTAAGTGGGAACCCTGGGGTACGCCAGAGGTCACAGAAATTGGTTCTGAGAGTATATTCTAAAATCGAACTGTTTGTTGACGTTTCGTTAAATATGATTCGAGCCATTGCAATAGTTTATTTTCTATGCCATATTTTTGCAGTTTGAAGAGTAATAAAGGTATGTCAATACGGTCGAATGCTTTACTAAAGTCTGTGTAGAGTGTTTCCACATGGTTGCCATTGTCCATTGCATTTACAGTAAATGTTACAAATTCTAAAAGGTTTGATGTTGTTGAGCGGCCTTTATAAAAGCCATGCTGCTTGCTTGTTATTTGATTTTTGATTTGCTGAAATATTTTGTCATTTACTAGTTTTTCGAATAATTTTGGAATGCATGATATAATGGCAATCCCACGATGGTTTCGGATGTCCGATTTAGCGCCTGATTTAAAAATTGGCACTAAAAAGGATAATTTCCATTTTTCTGGGAATGTTCCATTTTTCAGTGACATGTTGAAAATATGTAGTAATGGTAGAGTGAATTCTTCTGCTAGATTTTTTAAAAATATTGGTGCTATTCCGTCCGGTTCAGGTCCTTTTGATGCCTCTAAGTTTTTTAGTGCAGTGGTAATTTGGTGTTCAGATAGTTCGTGGACGGAAATGTCATTTGAGAGTTCAGGTATAAATGAAAAGTAGTCGCGGTCGCGGTCTGTTTCGGAATATGAAATATAGACTTCTTGAAAGAATTTTCCAAAAAAATTGCAAATTTCAGTATTGTTATTTCCTACATGTCCGTCAAAATGCATTTGGGATGGAAAGTTGCTACTTTTTCAATTTCGTTTTCACGTAATTGAAGAAATTCTTTGGACAGGTCTTGATTTCAGTCTCAATTTTACGATTATATTCTTCATGTGCAGTGTTAATGGCTATGTCGAGTTGGGAGCAAATATCCAGATAGTTTTGCCGATTTGTAATGCTATGTTCTTTATTGTAAATTTTATGTGCCTTTCGCTTTCTATTTTTAAAAATTTTCAGATGTTGGTTGAACCATACAGGCTGCTGACCGCCATGAGTTCTTCTTCTTTTTATTGGTACTGTTCCAGAGATTAAATTCGTTACAATTTAGTCACTGCTTCGTTGACATTTCCTTCTATACTCAATACAGTTTGCCAATTTATTCTACATAGTCTACGTTTGACTTCTTCGAAGTCGGTTTTATGGTATTCCGGCACTTCCTCATACTCCAAGTCGTTCGGGGAAGAGTTTTGATGAAAGAAAATTGAATATTCGATTGCTGTGTGAAATACTTCATTTTTCCATAATGGAGTTAAAGATACATTAACACAAAAGTCTTCAGTGCAATTCGTGAATAAGAGGTCCAAATATGAATTTTGTCTATTTTTACATGGTTGATTTGGTGCAGGCCAAATTCAGATATTTTGTCAAAGAAAAATTGAAGTGTTTCATTTTCCTCTACGACTAGGAGTAGGATAGATTCGTTTTCAATGTCTACGATGAAGTTGGCGTTACATTGATTAAAGTCGCCATAAATATGCAGTTTTACTTCAGGTTCCATGTTTGACATGATAGATTCTACTGTTTGAAAAAATAGTTCAAATGATTTTTTGTTAGCATTTTCAGGTGGAAAGCACACAGAGGAGAATATGGGCACTTCTCCTGATATTACTGCTTTTGGCCATATATGTTCAAATTCTATATGTTTCATGGTTTCTATTTCTTCTGAAGGAAAGTCTGCGTTTATGGCTATAATGACTCCTCCTCCAGACTTAAAAAGAGACAAATTACGGTCATGCCGAAATACATTAAATTGATTTCCAAAAATTTCTTCGCTTCTTACGCTTTCATCCCAGCTACTTTCTGTTCCAAGAATTATATTAAAAGAAGATGAAATTAGTTTTTGTTGGATTTCTTTCATTTTGGCTGGGCTTTTCATTCGATTAAAATTTTGGCCATAGGCTAAAATTTCAGTCGAATTCTGTTGTGGATGCGAAGAAGTTTTTGGAATATTTAAATTACTTAGTTATATTTTCTTCCTCTATAGAGGGCGTCGTTAATTCCGAAAATTCGACGTTTCAAATTTATGCGTAGCTTCGCGGAGTTGTTGAAGGCACCTGGTTCTTTCGCTTGATAAAAATTTTCCATAGGAGTCAAGGTCTGCTGCTGCTTCGTCAGGGTTTAGCCCATATTCCTGATAGACTTCGATGAAAATGCGCAGGAGATGGTCAGGAGTGGTCGGAAGTCCTTCGGATGCGAGTGTCATTTTGATGCTGGTCGGCCATTCCTTCCACGCAAATAGATGGGTGTTGGTCCTCCATATATGCCAGGTATAGGCGTACAATGTTCATTATTTTTGGTTCGCGAAGTCTGGCCTTTAAAAAGCGACCGTCGCCATTCGCTGATTGTGACGTGAGGCGCACGATTGGAGTGCGTAAGGGGTCCAGTTCAAATTGGCTGTCTGTGTTCGAATGTTGAGATGTGGTTGACAATGTGTTTAAACTATTTTCGCCGCTGGTAGGTGTCACTTCCATTTGTTTGGGTTGAATGTTTTCGTTAACTGAACGGTACGGGTTGATGGTGTCGCCTTTTTTAAAGTTTATGAAATTTGGTTTTACTGCTGGTATTGCAAGACCTGCAATCGGATATTCGGTGGTTGTGGGAGAAACGGAAAATTGTTTTTTCGCCGTGGCAAGTAGTAATTTGTCAGACGTCTTACCACTGTCGTTATGATGATGATTGTTAGCGTGATCGTTGTCACGTTGACTTGACTGCTTACGACGTTTTCGGTTGCGTCTTGCCTTATCAGCAGCTTTCTCCTGAAGTCGTTGAATGCGTTGTTTGGCGTTTGAGATGGCGTTTGAGATGTGGTTGACAATGTGTTTAAACTATTTTCGCCGCTGGTAGGTGTCACTTCCATTTGTTTGGGTTGAATGTTTTCGTTAACTGAACGGTACGGGTTGATGGTGTCGCCTTTTTTAAAGTTTATGAAATTTGGTTTTACTGCTGGTATTGCAAGACCTGCAATCGGATATTCGGTGGTTGTGGGAGAAACGGAAAATTGTTTTTTCGCCGTGGCAAGTAGTAATTTGTCAGACGTCTTACCACTGTCGTTATGATGATGATTGTTAGCGTGATCGTTGTCACGTTGACTTGACTGCTTACGACGTTTTCGGTTGCGTCTTGCCTTATCAGCAGCTTTCTCCTGAAGTCGTTGAATGCGTTGTTTGGCGTCATATTTTGTCCAATCCTGCTACCATTGCCATTTATCGCCCAAAAATCGCCAGCCTGGAGACGTATGATCTATTTTCTGTTGGATTACTGTAACGTGTGATTTTTCCGCTAATTCTTCAGCCAGGGATTTTGATTGATTCATGCCATTTTCTGGTATTGTCATGTTGGAGATTGCAATTGAAATAGCTTTCACTTCTTCCTTCAATTCTTCCAATAGGTCGGAATTGGCGAGAGGGTACGGCTCAGAACATTTAGTGGAAAGCAGTTCGTTCTCGAGGTGTGATAGCCGTTCGTCAATTTTATGATTCATATTGTCCGATATTGATTTGGTCGATTTGCTGATGGTGTCGATCGAATTTTGTAACAAATTGTCACAAGAATGAAAATGCTGACCTAGTTTACTGCATATGTTTTCGTTCTTTTTATGGACGACTTGCATTGACTGCTTTACGTCGTTAAGTAATTGTTCGATGCTACCGAACAATTCAAGACTGTGGCCCTTTAGGTCAGCTGTGGTTCGATGTTGTGTGTCCGTATGCGACTTCATCATTTTTAGCAGCTGATCTTGAAGATAGATCATTTTGCGTGTGTCGACCTCTGTCCTAATAATGTGCTGGCAGTCCGCACACACAGACACCATAAATGCCCGGATAAAATTATGCTGCACACCTACACAGGCAGCATGGTACGATCTGCTGCAAAATTCACACTTCCAGAGGAAGCGGTCGTCGTTTATGTTACAAGTTTTTACACGGCACTGCATTATTTTACTATTAATTGAAGTTCAATAGCACTGTAACTTACGAGGCACGCGCGCGATGTTTGTTTACATAGGTAAAAAAACTAATTAATGAATTACTTACGGAGCGCTTGGAGAGGCGTCCGCACTCGTTGACTGTTCGAGCAAAAAAAACGTCGTTTTCGTGCTCAAAATTAATAGCGTCTAAACCGTTAACTTTAGAAGTATAGTTTGTTCGGAGAAGTTGTTGTTCTTATGATTGCGCATCCACAGGAGTATATCGTTCAGTGATTAGTTCACATATAAGTGATATACGAAATTTAATTTTCGAACTAATTAAGATAGAGACTTTGTGTTTTCAGCAAAGTTCTAGCAAATGTTACTACAAAAGAAATTGCTGAAGCCACCATATATCTAGCTTTAATAGTTTACAGGTTATGGAACATATTATATGGAAGACCCCTTAAAATTAGTTTTTTCATGATAACTTTTTTAGACACTCTCTTATCTTCTTAGAATCTTCCACAAAGTTATTTGCGGTATTAAAGCACATATTTTTGCCGAATATAGTTACTTCCTATCTGTTGAATTTAAAAAGATGTTCCAAATTTTTCGATATTTTTGGGGTAACTTCCACCTTAAATAACTCGTTAAGGAGCAAAAAGAAGCCAACAACATCATAACATACTTAAAGTACTAGCTTTTCACTTTCATATTGTGGCCCGATTGTTTGTCGACACGATTCTCCCCGAATGATATGTTTAATACAATATGCCATCGCACAGTGGATCCACTCCATACAAAAGCTGGACAAAACCTTAAAAGTAGTAAAAGTAGCATATCTTAAGGTGTTTGAATGAATGCCTTAATTTTTTGTTGTGTTGGTTTATTTATTTATAGTTATAGATGACAGGTTTATTTGATTTTGATGAAGATCTCAAATCATGCCCTACTATCAGTGGCGTAGTAGCGGGGGGGGTTTTGGGGACGAAACCCCCCCCGAAATATTTTGGAGAAATTTGAAAAAATTGAATATGTTAAACAAAAATATGCCAAATATTTTAAATGAAATTCTCAAAGTTTCATTTGCAAAAGTTATCTTGTGAAAATATTTCCTTGTAGTGGAAATTGGCTGCAGACTCGACACCTACCCGACGGCACGTTGTGGAGGCTAGCTCAACCGCCGAGGACTATAACAAGTAGATCGCGGCGAAGCGAGGAGCTGGGAGCTTATTGGTTCACGAAACGGATATCGGTACCGAGAGAAATTTCGCCACATTCTGTAGTCTTTGACTGACGGCGAACATGGACTGGAGAGTGTGAGAGAAGTATCCCCAGAGAGACCACCAGGCGATTCGCTACCGCATCGGCCAATGGAACCCTGCTGCAGCACGAAGAAGGACGGGCGGCTAGCTAAAATGGAAGACGAAAGCCTTTAACGAAAACCTCTTTGTTGAGTTACTTCGGCGAACAACGGAATCAAGTACGTTGATAGGCTGACGGCTAACAAGAAGGATTGTGACGGCTTGTGACGTTACAATGTCATGAAAACTAGGGCTATGCAGTAGACGGCGTGCAGCTTACTGGTTAAATGAGTAACTTAGTACGCTACACGCTGCTTGTCTTAGAGCCAGAAGGCGGGCTCAGAGCGCAAGATCGGAGAGTGAGACAAGAGCGCAAGCGACGTAGCTAGAAGGTTTAAAACGGGAGATCAAGCTTAGCAAGCCAATTGCCATAAGTAGCTGTGCTGAGAAATAAACGCCAATCCCTGGGGGACGCGTACTGATTCGTCATAACGAAGACGATGGTCCGTCGACACCAGCTGAAATATGCCCGGGTAAGCTAAAGATAATCATTGAGGGTCTCTTCCCGAATCACGATTCAACTACTGATCACCGACACCGTACGGCGAAGAAGTCGGAGGTAACACAGTCGAGTGGCAAGTGACTAACGACGAGCTCAAAGACGCGTCGATGTGACTAAAATCAAAGCAAACCCTCGGTCCGGATGGAATACCAACCGTGGCGCTGAAAGCTGCGATCCTGGCATATCCGGACATGTTCAGTATACTACTGCTGAAGTGGTAATCCCCGAAATGAGGAAGGTGCAGAAACTGATGTTGCTGCCAAAGTCAGGGAAGTCACCGGGCCATCCAGCCTCGAATAAACCAATGCTGCAGCGTGACATAAAAGAATGAGCCAGACCATGAAGAACTACTTCCAGAGTACTGGAAGTAGTTCTTCATGTACAAGACGAAAAAATGGACAGAAGGCACTGCGAGTCGCAGCGTGCGTTACTCAGGGCTCCATTCTCTGTCCAACACTTTGGAATGGGATGTACGATACACTGATAATATAAATTTGTGAATATAATGAATCATGCAATGCACGAATTCATTCGTCGTTTTCTGCAACGAAGTATTTTCGTACATTGTAAATAGTAAGTTTCGTTCATTTCATGAACAAGAATAGCCGTATGGTGAACGAAAGTTTTCGTAAATTTTACACATTTAATGTACACTGCACGAATGTTATCGTTGATAACGACATTATTTTTCGTGAATGAAATGAAATGTTTTGTTTATTTTAATAAACGTTTGTATATATTACGAACGACTTCTTTGGTCGCACAAAATCTTTTCGTTTATCTTAGAAAAGTTTTCGTATTTATTAGCCTCTTATTGTTTTCAGTCGATCTTTTGGGATCGATGTTTTTTTTTTATTTAAAAAAATCGATGTGGCCAAATCGATTTTATTGTGATACGAAGAAATGGCCGATTGATTGATGAACGAAAGTTTTCGTAAATTTTACTTATTTAATTTACATTGCCCGAAAGTTATCGACATTATTTTTCGTGAAAGAAACGAAACGATCTTTTAGGATCGATGTTTGACAGCACCGATATTGCTCCGGCAGAGAAAAACTCAAAATTATTCATACAAAATCAACGAGCAGTTCGCGACGGCTCAACTGATTCTGTACTGCTCCAGATTCTGAATCAACTGGAAGCGAAAGAGCTTCAGGAAATCTTCCTGCAACCGACGGACACGGATACGACTACTAAATAATCAGACAACAACAATTATCTGACGAATAGCAACAATGGCTCCATATTGCTCTTTTGACGTGGACGGTTTGACGAATGGTGCTCGTAAATATTATAAAGATATTCGTATATAACAGCGAACGACTCGTTTGCTGCATGAAGCTGTTTCGTAATAAGCTAACGAAAGTCATTTCGTGGTTTTCACGAAAAACTTGTAATAAAAAATAAGTGTTTCGATAGAACTACGAACGATTCATCATATGTACGAAAAATTCGTATATTTTATGAAAGTTGTTTGTACGAAATTAATTCCTAGCGATTTACGAATATATTCTATCAGTGTGGGGTCTTAACACTGCGGCTGCCCAGGAAAGTGAAAATCGTTGGTTTCGTGGACAATGTGTCACTAACGGTGAGACACTTGAAGAAATAGAGGTGTCGGTGACGGAGACAATAGATGCTATCGAGAGCTGAATGAATGGGTCAAGTTGCAAATAGCGCACTACAAGACGGATTTGTTGTTGCACAGCAACTGCAAAGCGGTTCAGCGGATACAGATCACCATCGAAGGGCTTGTGAATGCATCGAAGCGTGCACTGAAGCAAATGGGAGTGATAATCGACGACTGATTGAGCTTTAACAACCACGTTGATTACACATGCGAAATGTCGGGTCTTTATCTAGTGTTTCGTCATCGATACTGCGATATGGGGCTCCTGCTTGGGGTGCGGCGCTGAAAACCAAGTGAAACCGCGAAAAGCTGAACAGGACGCTTCGACTGCTGGTCGTACGAGTTGCGATTACGTACCGCAGGCAGTATGCCTTGACGCCGAGATGATCCCCATCTGCATTACCCTGACGGAGGATATCAAGTGCTACAATCAATGAAACGTCAGAAACGTGAGGAAGATGATGAGAATCGCTTCGATGGTGACGCAGCAGCAGGAATGGGATAATACGGAGAAAGGAAAGTGGACCTACCGGCTCATCCAAACCTGTCGACGTGGGTCAATAGAAAGCACGGAGAGATGACCTTCCACCTGAAACAGCTACCGAGCCACGGCTGCTTAAGGAGTATCTTCATCGGTGTGGGTACGCAACGTCAACACTGTGCCTGGAGTGTCTTTGAATGTCCGAGGTTTGAAGTCTTTGAATGTCCGAGGTTTGAGGTGAAGTGCAGGGTGCTACTTAAAACGGGAGGACCGGACATCAACCCGGATAATGTAGCCTACTGAATGACAAACGACGTAGAGACGTGGAACGCAGTAAACAGAGATATGATGTAGATCAGTGATTCTCAACCTGGGGTCCGCGGGCCTCTAGGGGGCCGCGAAGTCATTGCTGGCAGTCCGCGAAGAAAAATATATTTTCCGAGTGCATATTGAAATTTCAAATCTTGTTTCCTAACAAATTGAAAATAACATATTCATAGCATATAAAATTGATGTTTATCTGTGGGGGTCCGCAGCAACCCCGTGTGATATCTAAGGGGTCCGTGGTACGAAAAAGGTTGAGAACCGCTGATGTAGATCATGACCGTCTTACAGCGGAATGGACATCGAACAACGGTTTCGGGAGAGCAATCACCGCCAGGGAACTCTCCGCAGGTATAAGCTAGATCCACCGCCGAGGACTAGTTGAATAGACTGCAACAGAGCGGCGAGTATGAGTCGTCGAAACGCCAGCGAACCGGACGTCATGCTCCATGCGGATTCGCCAGACCGACCACGCCACCCCACCGATTGTTCCGATAGAAAAATAGCGAAAACCAAAGAAGAATCGATATTGGGAAAACTTTTTTCGACAGGGAACTCTCCGTTAGCGTAAGCTAGATTCACCGCTGGGGACTAGACTGAGTAGACAGCGACGAGACACCACTATTCGTGGGTCATCGGCGCACCAGTGCATCGGATACCCTGCTTCACCAGAATCGTCGAACTGACCTCGGCACCTAGCTGATTAGCTCGATCTTGGGAGAACTTCTCTCGCCGGGGAATTCTCTGTCGGAGTAGGTCAGGTCCATCGTCGGGGACTAGACCGAGTTGTTCGCGAACAAGTCGAGGACTGAATGGACCATCAAGGAAGTAGTGCTAAATGGCCCAAGAAGAGAACTAAATGGCTTAAAGGAGTTGAGGTGCTAAATGGCACCGGTTACGGAGTCAAAGGGCTCAAGAAGTTGTGGTACTGAAACCAAACAAGAATCGGTATCGGGAGAACTTCTTTTGTCTGAGACCTCTCCGTCAGCTTACAGTCAGATTCACCGCCGGGAACGAGACCGTGTAGACCGCGACGATACACCACCAGTCGCGCCGGGGCTCCAGCAAACCGGATGCCCTACTCTACCGGAATCGCCGAACTGACCGCAGCACCTGGCTGGTTGGCTCGAACTTCTCTCGCCGGGGAACTTTTCGTGGGAGTAGGCTAAATCTATCGTCGGGGACTAGACCGAGTAGTTCGCGAACAAGTCGGAAGCTCAATGAGGAAGTGCTACTGAATGGCACAAGGGAACTGAAGGGCTCAGTCAATTAGAATGTCTGAAGTTTGCCGCCCAGATTGTCCTCGTAGGGGAAGAGCATTTATTCTATACCAACAGCTAGCTTTCCTACATTGACTGCCCAAACCAGTTCCCCATTTTTTCCTGCTCAGAATGTTTTTGAACATTTTTTCATATATATACAAAAAAAATTCATATCCCCCCCCGAAAAATTTTCTTACTACGCCACTGCCTACTATGCTCTATTCACAGTTTCTCATACGATGCATACTGCAGCTAAGCCACTCAATACTTTTCCATTCATTTTCAATTCCAATGATGATATGAATATCTCTCCTTGTGGGTACTGACTTGGTTTTTTGTACGAAAACATCCTGAGCATACTTTGCACTGTTTGTGCATGCTTTCAAATAGAGCCGTGAGCGTTTTTGCATGAAACTCTCATCAATTTGGAAGTGAATTCTTGAGAGATATTTTGAAAATTTGATTGTTGATTGTGATAGATTCAATAGGGAGTTTGCATTTGGAAATAATTGTTGCATTACTGGCCAATAACTAAAAATCGGGTAAAATAGAACACTTCCCACACTCATGTGTTTACCCTACATCGGTCACCAGTAAAGCTAACCAAGACCTACTAAAGAAATAGTATTCATGGAAAGATATGATAATAGTTGCAGTTAGTTTGCCTCGTTGGCTTGTACTTATTTGAATTTTTCTATACTGCAGATAACTGTGAAAATGTAGAAACACGAGTCGTAGTTGGAAGACGGTTAATGCGTACTTATATTTGTATCAAGGAAATCACCCCAAACCCTGAATTTACAAGCAGCGTCCAGAAAAAGAAATCCACAGGTGAATAATAAGGCAAAACTTCATGAAATCAAAAAATAGTATGCGTCTCCATGAAAAAAACTAATTTTACAAATGTCGAAATATCAACCTTCGGCGCAACAGTTTGTCTTCACATCTCGCCCTGAGCAGAAGCAAAAAATTGTCCCGCGCAAGTGAAACAGTCAATTCTACCTAAAAATCAATCGGTGCCTATCACACAAGCAGTCCATATAACAATAGCTTATACCTACTGTGCGATTTAGTGATGAGTGACGGTGCCCAGCAAAAAGCAACCCAGATGCGGCCGAACTGTGTTGCTGTTGAATTTTCAAAATGCCCCGTAAGACCAGCCATTCGGGAAGTAGAACAGTTATTAAAAGTGCAGATGGAACTCAATCTGGCTGAAGTGAAAACCCTACAAATGCATCATATCAAACATTGCGTGCTGATTTCGTTCAACAACATTAACCAAGCTGAGTCATTCGCCTCGCGAAACAACATGCAGCACACCGCCGAATGCGGCAATGTTAAATATAGCATTCCCGTATACATCGAGAACGGCGCCGTAGAAGTTCGGGTCCATGATTTGGCTACGCGTACCCCTGACGGCGCGCTTAAAAAATGCTTGCAAAAATACGGAGAAGTAGACTCCGTTACACATGATACATGGAGGATTTTTTCCCGGGCATCCCTAACGGTGTTCGTGTGGTGAGAATGCGTGTGACCAAGCCAATTCCCTCATACTTAAGCTTCACAGTGTTAGGAAGGGACGATGCTCTCATTCAACAGACATCACTAGTCACGTACCCAGGGCAAATTCCTACGTGCCAGTTCTGCACGAAGTAGCTGCACCTCGGAAAACCTTGCGTAGAAACTGTTAAGGAAAACTTAACCAATCCAACTGAAATCAGCCCAGAACCATCTTACGCTAAACCACTAACAGCTGCAAAACCAACATCTCCGGATCAAGCACCAACAACCAGCAACAACAACAACAAAACGAATGCCGAAAAATACGAACATACAATAACGACCGATAAGAGTAAGACACAAACTGGAACATCTGACCGCGAGCAGCAGGAAAGTACTACGGATGAGGACACGGACATGAACGACAACGCAAAAGAAGACAAACGGATCGAACCTCAAATTGTGGACAACACTGGCAATCTTTCGCCCCCTAGAAAAAAGGATCTCAACACGCAGCAGAAAGCTGCGTCTGAACGAGACAAAAAACTTGACTTAGTTGTTTTTTTATTTATTGTAAAAAACGAACAATCGGCCTCGTCGAGCTTTGGGCCTAAATAAATATATTAATTATAAAAAAAACATTCGGCGCAAAACGGCGCAAGATGGCACTATGATTTTTGAAAACTAGATAAAATTCTACGTCAGTTGTACTAGATGACATCCTTCAACACGCTTTTACCGATAAAGAGATGAAACTCTGAATGTAAATAATTCCGCGTTAAACAACATAGTTATATTGATTTTATTGGTAACTTTTGAAATACTCATTATTTCTCAAATCGAAATATACCATTAAACTCCTGAGATGATTTTCTATTAGAAACGCCTTTTTGTGTAGTACTTATTAAAACACGAGTCGTAGTTGGAAGACGGTTAAGGCGTACTTATATTTGTATCAAGGAAATCGCCCCAAACCCTGAATTTACAAGAAGCGTCCAGAAAAAGAAATCCACCAGTGAATAATAAGGCAAAACTTCATGAAATCAAAAAATACTATGCGTCTCCATGAAAAAAACTAATTTTACAAATGTCGAAATATCAACCTTCGGCACAAAACGGCGCAAGATGGCACTATGATTTTTGAAAACTAGATAAAATTCTACGTCAGTTGTACTAGATGAGATCCTTCAACGCGCCTTTACCGATAAAGAGATGACACTCTGAATGTAAATAATTCCGCGTTAAACAGCATAGTTATATTGATTTTATTGGTAACTTTTGAAATACTCATTATTTCTCAAATCGAAATAAACCATTAAACTCCTGAGATGATTTTCTATTAGAAACGCCTTTTTGTGTAGTACTTATTAAAGTGAGATGAGTTAGAAGGAACAAAAGCTTTTTGTCACTCAAATTCTTGCAGATTTTGAAGATCTTGTACGGTTCAAAAAAATGTGGCACTTATATTTTTCTATCGATTAACTCAAAAATTTGGCGAATATGTACAGCTTTGGGTAATGTGCATTTAGAAAAAAATATAAAAGATGTGAAAATCGACAATAAATTTTGGAGGTTTTGACCGGCCCGACCCCACTGCGCATCGCAGTGGTATAAAATGAAAAATTCAAGCGCACTTCGACAAACAGCTTCATGTTTTTTTGATGAAATGCATAAAACATTTTCATCGATGTCCAAAAAAGGAAAAGAGAACTTTGACCACAATCCAGATCAAAGTACGAAACGTAGCATATCGTGCGTTCGAGAGGTGTGTCTAGTGAAATTTAAACAATCAGTGGATACTGGCGAAGACTACATATTAAGAAGACTGATATCTCTTTCTTTCCCCCATACAAACGAGAAGCGACAGAGGTTACAGCACCTCTATTGGAGGAAGGTAGGAAGCTTAATGTACAAGTGTATATGTATGTGTGCATCACTATGGGAAGTACCACCTTTACCCGCAAGTGGCGTTGTTGTTACTGTCTCCAGATTCTGGACAGAGTTGCCAGTCTTCTTGATATGCAGTCTTCGATACTGGTGAGCTTGAAAAAAATGATGGAAATCCCACCAGGTTCGTTAATGCCTTTCGTGACATTTATAATGGTGCTTGATAAACGTCACCTGTTTGTCGTAACTCTGCATTCTCGCCGAATTTTTGCGAGCCCCGGACACAGACGAGACTAATCGCTGGGCCGTTGCACAACTACAAAGAACACTCGTGTGCTCCGAGACCTTTCGCCCGGTTCGATGGCTACCACTCGCCGACAGTCCGCTCGTTTCTATTTACCGCCAAGGGCCTCGAGTCCAATCGCTCGGCTCGCTGGTTCCAATCTGCTGTTGGTCGCTTTGCTGCTGCTGCTGTTTCCTTCCGATGCGCTGGTTGCAAAAGTCGTCAATAGAATGGGATATTCTTCTGTGATTCGCTCCTTTTATAGGTACGCGATAAACACATGTAACGAGCGTACGGGCGCTGATTCGCCCGTAACACAGAGAGCGGACATGGTATTTTCTCTCACCCTTAGAGAGTTTCTTTTTTTCTATATGAGATAGTTGGAACTATTAGAGACTTTCAAAGTCTCTCGAGCTACACTTGTAAAGAGGGATCGATGTGACATAACTTAATAAATAATTGTGTAAGCTGAAACATATTTTATTCAAGCTATTTATTAATCAGCATTATTCCCTACACTGTTCACAATGTGGATCCTGTCGTGACTGAAGCTCGGGGATGGCTAAAAAACGTATAAAACGATTTTTAGAAGACGACAAAGCTCTTCTAGCGGAAGAAGAAAGCTTTGAAGATGACGAAGAAAACGATTATTAAAAATAAATTTATTCATCTAATTTATAATGAAAATATCGACATTAATAAACACATACACTTAGATTCTTGAAAGGCAAACAATATGCATTGCATGTTATAGGCGAACGTGTTCTATGCAATTTACCATAAAAACATGAAGCTGTTTTTACCACTGCGATGGCATATGAGGGATTCCATGAGAAACCGGCCGACCGCAAAATATGACCATCGTATATTCGAACGAAACTTTGCAGGTGTGTCCGGTGTATGAATCTCCATGATATTCTCTGGCAATTGGAATATTTTGATACAAGAGCAGTTTTTCAAATGGAAGATTGGTTAATGGTTCATCTGGGTCTCAGCGTGAATAAGCGTATTTATCTGAATGAAAATTTAACAGAGCAGTCCACAAAAATCAAAGGTAGTGCTATTAAGCTGAAGAAGACTGGTAAACTGTTCAGTGTATCCACAAAGGATGGCCTGGTGTACGTTAAAGTAACTGCGGATGCTGCTGCGCAGCCAATTTATCATCTTGAACAGTTGAACTATGAATAAAAACCCTTCCCGTTAAGTTTTTCTTGGTCCTTCCTAAAATATCCATGATTCCCCTCCGTATATTCCCGTGAATGATCCATGCCTAAAAGTATTTTTTTTCCTTTCCATTTGAGCTCTTTCTATCTTCCTTCCTTGTTGATCCATGACTCCTTTCCCACACAATCCGTGTCTTATTCCGTCCTGAAAGTCTTGGTGCTGGAACGAGGCTCCTGCTGCTGTTGCTGTTTCGATGAACTTTGCTGTTGCTGTTGTTGTTTCTGGGTGATGCTGTTGTATCCTGTTGCTGCTTTTTACCATCAATTTTTCCGGCGTATGTCACGCTGTTACTCGAGCTGAGGTATCATTATTCAAATTGTAGTAATTATGTATTTAGAAAACTATAAGCATTTTCACTTTTTACATTTCTTATAAAAGAAATGTATAGAATTCGCTCAAACTTTCAAAAAAATTTCCGAGGCCCTGGGGGCCGAGTCTTATATACCAATCGACTCAGCTCGACGATTTGGGACAATGTCTCTGTGTGTGTGTGTGTGTGTGTGTGTGTGTGTGTGTGAGTGTGTGTATGTAACGGACAAATTCTCATTCGTGTTTCTCAGCAATGGCTGAACCGACCTTATCCAAACCAATTTTAAATGAAAGAACAGCATGAATGCTATTAATTTGTTTTTGATTCTGATGTTTAGTTTCCAAGATATGAATGTTTGAATCTGTAAAAATGGCGTTTTTTGCAGTTTTTTTTAAATTATCAGCCGAAATTGACAACATAGATTAACAATTTATATGTTTTTGAACAGCTTTAACGAATACCTTTCGAACAAGCTATAGATTGTTGAAACGAACTATTATCAAAAGAGATATTTAACATTAAATGCGGACGAAAGATTTTTATCATTTCCCATTGCCAGAAATATGACCAAAAACATGTAATCTATTATTAGCGCCAAAACGGCTTATTTTAGGTCAATAGTATCTTCGGAGAATTTAATGGAGGTAATATGCCCTTTCTTTTGGTATTGTGCTTTTGCTGATTAATCCCCCTATGAGTGAGATATTTTCACAAATTTTCTTGGAAGTGATTATATCGAAATGATGTCTTCAGCAAATTTGTAGCTCTTACTTTTGCGAATAACTTTACTAAAGACTTTAAACATCTATTTTGGATACTTTAAAAGTTATGGCTTGTTGTTTGTTGATTACTCTTTGTCGCCTATTTATTGTTAAATATAGTAATAATCCATTGAAATAAGCTAAACATTATTTCGATAAAACGAATTTTGTATTTCATTTTACAATCTACAACCGCTAGAAATAATTATCGAACACTTCCAAGTTGTCTGGAAGGAACTTGATAACTTATCAGTGCAAAAATGTTCATTTGTGCGAACCTTCTGACTGCAAATTTTTCTAACTTATAACCATCGGATCGATCTGAAACATATCGGAAAATGAAAGCGAAGTAAATAACTCCAAGCAACGGCGTAGCCAAGAGAAGGTTTTGGGGTTTAACACCATACAAACCAACCCCCCCCCCCCACAACACAAAAAAAATATTGGATTGAAGTTGAAAATTTATTGATGCAGACTGATTTAATTCAATATTACAATAACAATTATCTGATCCGTAGATTGATAACCTGTTGTTGTAAACATCATGAGGACTTTTGATAAATTATTGGAATGGGGTCCTGATATGTAACTGATCTATTGGTCTTGATTTCACAGTTGTCTAATAGCATCAATATCAAATTCCTGCCTGAAAACATTTCAATAGAAAACTCCAGAGTTCTGTAATCAATCATAATCCTCAGATTTCTTTTCAAATTGAGCTCGCTTTAATAAGGGTCTTTATTTAATAGGAAGCGAAGTTAAAATTGATTTAATGTCTATGAAACATAGAACAGCTCACCAAGAAAAATGCATAACTTTCAACATTTGCTAAAAATGTTTTTGCCTTTCTCATTCACTCTAAAATTCGTCAATCTAATCGCAACCTGGAGGGCCGAGTGTCATATGCCAATCGACTGTGTTCGTCGAGATCGGAAAATGTCTGTGTGTGTATGTATGTGAGTGTATGTGTGCATGCAGAAAAAAAATGTGACCTCTGTTTCTCAGAGATGGCTGGACCGATTTGCACAAAGTTAGTCTCAAATGAAAGGTACAACCTTCCCATCGGCTGCTATTGAATTTTTTATTGATTGGACTTCCGGTTCCGGAGTTACGAGTTGAAGAGTGCAATCACACAGCAAATTCCCATATAAACTGAAACGAAAAATTTTCAAAATCAAAGTTGTATTTTTGATGCCAAATGACTTTAAAATGCATGAAACATTGAGATGTTTGACAAAAATTGACTTCTTTGGACTTTGGTACATTTTTGCCTTTCTCATATAGAAAGGTTATGCAATCACTCCAAAAATCGTCAATCATACCGGCCCGGAGGGAGTATGCAGTGAGGGGTTGCTACTTTAAAATTAAAACTAGTTTAAAATTCCTTAACAAGTTGAAAATTTTCGGCAGGACCTGGACCTCCCGGATCTTTCTCTATGATCCGCCGCTGGTTTCAAGCGATGTTTCAGTATCACATAGCATCTCAAGATCGTGGCTGTCGATCCATTGTATGTATGTGCAAATCGTACTGAACATGTAATATTCATTTCCACCATTGTATTGAACATAACCAGGAATCGTAGTCTGGATAAATGAGACAAGCACAATTGCACCACTAGGTGGATTAAAACAGATTTTTATTTTGGGAATGCGTCGAGTTGAGACGAAAACGTAATATGATTAATAACGGGGATAACACTTTCCGAATGTAGAGAGAAATTTATGAAAAATGACGATTTCCATTCGACTCTAGCAGGTCCTGATCGATTTTGATGAGCATTTGATTTTTGTTGTATGACCAATTATATGTATAGGTCAAATGTTCAAAAGCAGTAATTACAGGTCAAGATAGCATCATTTTGAAACCGCTAATTTCGGAGGTTTAGTATCTTCGATGAGTTTTACAAACGTTAAACAGCGCATCATTTGATAAAATAATTTTGACGGTATATCGTCCAAGAAGTATTTATGGTGAATTTTCTCAGGTTAATATTCATGACTACAATAAAGTCTCAACAAATTCGCTAAAGACACGAACTCTGTTACTATTTTCTGAAAAATTAATTCTGCATAATTTTAAAACTTCAAAAATTACGGTTTCGGAATTATGCCGTTTGGACAGTATGATCGATTTTCACCAAACCGAATTTCTGGCTACGCCGCTGATTTCAAGTAAGTAGAAACAAAGTCGTTCTACACTCGTTCAAAAGAAACTTCTTCGAATGCTGAATATCTAATATAACACATTGAAACCCCGATTTTATCAGCCAAATATGAACATATGTTTGATGAGCTCTAGCAGACGAACAAGACTGAATTCGAGTAAATCCTTTCTTGAGCATGTTTCCTTATCATGAAGATGGAAATATGCAAAAATAAAAAGTTCATCATAATCAGAAATAGTTATCAGACTACATCAAGGGACGGGAAGAATATTTTAACAGCTTCAGTTTATTAAAAAGAAAAAAAAATTGCCCGATTTAGTCAATGTCCCCATTTTGTCAGCCTAAAATACACCATGAGACTGATAAAAATGGGTCTTTATTGTATGTATTATTCGCTGTGTTTCACATTAATAGGTAATTTCATTTTTGGGGATTTTTTATTGCATCGAACTACAACAATTTTTAGGTAGCTTTCAAGGGGTTATTTTATAGACTTCTTCCAACATATAAACCCTTAAGTATACCAATTAATTGGTATACTTAAGGGTTTATATGTTGCAGATAGAGAAAATACTGAAATTTTCAGCTTTTTTCCTGCACAATATTACGAAAGCTTATTAAACAATTTTTCCTAATAAGTTTGTGAAAATTATAAACTATTTGAAATTTTTTAATAGTTTTATTTTTTATTTAACCGTGATTTTTTAATAAATAGTGACCATCGCTTCACAACGTAGTCTATTTTCATGGCTTGCGGTGAACACGATCACTCGAATTGCTGAACTGAAAATTATGGAATAGAAATTAATTTTTAGTATTCTTTACAGACCCGCTGGTGCCCTAAGACGATTTCGCTGGATTTTCAGAGCACTGTGCACCCATTGCATTAACGCAAGTGACGGAAGGTTATCGAAAAGTTTCGTGAAAATGAAAATTCCAGTAATGATGATGATTTTCCCAAACGGTTCGTTTTCGTGAGGTTTTTATTTGTTCTTTGGCATTAGGATTAGCGATAATAATTCAAATCAAGGATACTACTTTAGAAAAAGTCGATTTTTTCGCTTTCCCATTGATTTGGTTTGCGATTTCTAGCACTGATGTTGTCCTATGCTGATTTGAGCGATTCTCTGAGTCCTGCCACTATCTCATGTAGTATGTGTTATCAAAAACATCGCGAAGCATCAAGTTCTAAATGTTCTCAAACGATATAATATCCGAAGAGAGTGATAAGAGATATAAGAAGAGATTAGGTGGATTAAAAACGTTTTTACTTATAAGATTGTTAGTTTCATTATGTTAACCGTGCTTCTGCAATATCCTTCCATTTTAAATTTACTTGATGCTGGCTGAACTCAGTAATGCTCCAACAAGTATGGACTTACCATGCATCCCTCGCATTGTTATGAATTGTGCTCTGAGATCGGATCTGTTGAATATTTGTCATATTAACATCCAAAGCATCTGTGCTCGCCAGTTGAGCAAACTAAGCGAGTTTGTCCAATGTTTCACCAATAGCAAGCTTGATATTATCTGTTTAACTGAAACATGGCTCACGGAAAACGTCAGTGACTCGGTGATTGCTGTTAATGGGTATGAGTTGATTCGTAACGGTCGAACCTATGGCAGAGGTGATGGTATCTGTGTGTATTATAAGAAGAACCTTCATTGTAGCATTATCTCACGTTCAGAGCTTACTCAGGTGAACGATTACATTAATTTAACTGAATATCTTATTATTGACGTCCTATATCAAGCGACCAAATTCATGCTTGGCGTTTGCTATAATCCGCCTAGGGCCGATAGTTCTGAAAACCTCTATCTCAAATTTGCTGAGTTATCTACTCAATATCCCAATGCTATAATTGTAGGCGATTTTAATACCGACTTAAGTAAACCTTGTTATAAAACCAATAGATTTAAAAATGTTATTGACAACTTAGGTTTCACTTGTATTAATTCAGAACCAACTCATTACCATTCGAGTGGTTCGTCATTGATTGATCTTCTACTTACGAATAATCTTGATTTTATACTAAACGTCAACCAGGTTTCAGCACCGGGTTTCTCGAAGCATGATATAATATTCGCCTCTGTTAATATTTCCCGTACGTTGATAGAAACAACAAGAACGATTCGTGGCTATGCATGTGCCAGTTGATTGGTCCTTATTGTATAGCATTGATGATCCTAATGTCGCTGTTGACTTTCTCAATGTTAATTTATTGAGAATTTACAATGCAACAGTTCCTATTCGCTGTTACAAGCCCAAACGTAATCCGTGGTTCAACAATGAAATATTGAGCGCCATGATTGAGAGGAACATTGCCTATCGATCCTGGAAATCAACTAGAAGTAACAATGATTTTGACCAGTACAAACGTCTTCGAAATAATGTTACGCGTTTGATAAATCTAGCCAAAATGAATTACGTATCGAGTTACATTGCATCTTCTAATTCAAATAAAGAGCTTTGGCAACGGATGAAAGATATCAATGTAACCAAAACTCGCGCTCTTAATGAAAAATGTGGCAATACTAGTGACGAAATTAACACGCATTTTGGTAATCAGTTTACCGCTGATAATAGCCATTTCTCGATTCCACCTCCAAATATGTACGGGTTTCATTTCTCTGAAATCAGTGAAAATGATGTCATTGCAATTAACTCTATTAAGTCTAATGCTGTTGATCTGGATGAAATCCCTCTCAAGTTTATAAAACTATCTCTTCCTTTTTTGAAATCCATTTTATGCTATATTTTCAACTTGATCATAACTACTTCAACATTCCCAACTGCTTGGAAAGTAGCAAAGGTAATCCCATAGTGAATAAAACTAAATCGTGCGCGGATCTTGATAATCTCCGCCCGATAAGCATTCTCAGCGTGCTTGCCAAAGCCATGGAGAGGATTCTTAAAACTCAAATTCAGGAGTTTCTGCAAAACTTTAATCTTTTGCACAGATTACAATCTGGTTTTCGATCTGGTCATAGCACTACAACTGCTCTTTTGAAGGTTCATGATGATATCCACAGAGTAATCGACAAAAAAGGATTAGAATTTCTTATTCTCATTGATTTCTCTAAAGCTTTCGACAGAGTTTCGCATGTAAAGCTGTTGAGGAAACTATCTGATCATTTTCATTTCTCCTCTTTAGCTGTCACGTTAATTCGGACGTATTTAACGTACCGTACTCAAGTAGTATCTTGTAACAATGTTTTTTCCAATCGTTTAAACATATTATCCGGTGTCCCCCAAGGGTCCATTCTTGGACCTTTACTGTTTACCATGTACATCAATGACTTACCATCTATTTTGAAATCGTGCCAGATCCACATGTTTGCTGACGATGTACAGCTTTATTTATATTCAAGTGATTTATCAGTGTATGAGATGTCACAACTTGTGAACTTAAACTTATCTTATATCTATGAATGGTCTCGGAAAAATCTTTTACCTATTAATGGTTCTAAAATTAAGGCGATGCTTATAAGAAGATCAAATGATAATATTCTCCCACCACCATTAGTCTTGGGATTGGACACTATACAATATGTAGAGAAAGTTCGTAATCTAGGAATAATGTTCCAAAATAATCTAGAGTGGGACAGCCTCGTGAACAACCAGTGTAGTAAAGTTTACTTCGGACTCCGTGAGCTACGCCTTACATCAAACATGCTTTCGACGCAAACCAAACTAAAGCTTTTTAAATCTCTTTTGCTACCCCATTTCACATATGGGGCCGAGTTTCTGCTCAATGCGTCCGCAAGAGCCCTTGGTAGATTGCATATTGCTTTAAACTGCTGTGTACGTTTCGTTTTCAACCTATCAAGGTTCTCTCATGTTTCCCGTCATCAACAGCAAATGCTGCGTGTACCCTTTAGTGAGTTTCACAAATTTCGTTCTTGCTTAGCAATCTTTAAAGTCATACATTCAAAATCACCCAAATATCTTCATGATAAAATACTAGCTTTTCGTAGCACTCGTGTACAAAATTATATAATTCCTCAGCACATGACTTCACATTACGGTAACACCTTATTTGTTAGGAGCATAAGTTTTTGGAACCAACTTCCTAACTTTGTTAAAAGAGAATCTTCTCTCAATAATTTCCGGGGGGGTTGCATAACATGGCTTAACAGATGAAACTAGCAAATTAGTAATACAGTAGAAACTTAGTTAATGTAAGATAATTTAAGAGTTTGATTCTCCATCAGTAAATCCAATTGTAGAAATTGAAAAGGATGTACCTTACTCAACAAGAATTTCAATAAATATAAATATAAAAATTAATTGTTTTTGATGGAGCAAAATTCCAAATATCTCGAAAACTATCACATTTTGGAAGATTTTTGTAATTATATTCTGTAATAAAATTACAGCGTTGTATGTCAATTAGTAGGAAATGTAAAAATATGTTTGAAGTTATTGTTAGAAAAACTTTTTTACCGATTTTTTCTCCATCATGCAATCACCTTCAAAATGTTTCCTTTCTCTTTAGGTTTTTGTTGACAAAATATAAAAATTTAAAAAAATGGATTTTTTCGCAATTTAATTTTTAACAGAAATTTTTATTTTGTTGAAAAATGACACAACATTTTTTTCAGTATATATTTTTTTCGGACAGAAGTATTTATTCCCTGTAACTTGTTCTCAGATAGTTTTGCTATATAAAATACGGTAATCGAACAAAAAAAAATTGAAATTCATACACGTGGGAACGTTTACGCCCTTTTGAAAAGTTGCTCTTGAGTCAAAATAATCTTATTACCTGTGGAAAATGTTTAGTCTTCCATGCCGGTGAAATGTGTAAAGTTTCATCGGAATCTAAGATGGTCGGTCACGATTTTAAAGATTTTCGGACGGATCTTCGTGGAATTCCTCATATTGTATTGAACATAACACTCGGAAAATCGCATCGACTAGCAATCGGGACACTATATGAAAGTAAAAAGCTGGTACTTTCAGTATCTTATGATGTTGTTTGCTCATTAACGAGTTATTTAAGGTGGAAGTTACCCAGAAAATATCCAAAAATTTGGAATATCTTTTTAAATTCAACAGATAGGAAGTAACTATGTTTTGCAAAAATATGTGTTTTAATACCGCAAACAACTTTGTGGAAGATTCTAAGAAGATAGAAGAATGTCTAAAAAAGTTATCATGAAAAAACTAATTTTAAGGGGTCTTCCATAAAATATGTTCCATAACTTGTAAACTATTAAAGCAATTTCTTTTGTAGTAACATTTGCTACAACTTTGCTGAAGACACAAAGTCTCGGTATACTCCTGTGGATGCACAATCATAAGAACAACAACTTCTCTGAACAAACTATACTTCTAAAGTTAACGGTTTAGACGCTATTAATTTTGAGCACGAAAACGACGTTTTAAAACACTGCATTGTAATGCATTTAGCATGAAACTAGTGGAAGTGTATCTGCTACATTTTAAAATTAATCGGACGATTCTATTCTGCAATCGCTGTAACCTCAATATTTGTGTTTGATTGGCAAGAAACAAAATAGACGGGCAGAAGTCAATATATGGTGAAATAATAGATTTATATAATAAAATTTTACTACTAATTGTTAAATCATTTTTCAGACGACACAATATACCATACTTTTTAGCAATCTGTTTGATGATATTGTCGATGTGAGAGTTTAACTTGTGATCAATGATTATTCCAAGATATTTTAATTCACTAACGCGATCAATAGTCTCACCATTTATTTCAACGTTAATGACAGGCCTAGTATTAGCCGAAGAGATAATCATGTATTTAGTTTTAGCAACATTTAACTTTAATTGTTTAAATTTTAACCAACGGCAAATGGAATGCAAATCTTCGTTTAAATGCGCCACGGCTTCATCTACATCCTTAGCTGCAATGAACAGAACAGTGTCGTCAGCAAACAAATTCAAGTCACAAAATCGTAAAACTCGCCTCATGTCATTTATATATATAATAAATAAAATAGGACCTAAGACACTATCTTGCGGCACACCAAGAGGATTGTCGAGAGGACTAGATACAAAATCGTTGAAACTAGTTTTCTGAGTTCTATCACATAAATAGTTTTCAAACCACTTATGTGCTATCCCTCCGATACCAAATCGCTCTAAAGTTTTCAAAAGTAAAGGTCTCGAAATTGTCTCAATAGCGCGTTTCAGATCCAAAAATACAGCAAAAATAGTCTCTTTAACCTCGATTTGCTCTTTCCATTTTGCTAACACTAGATTCAAAGCGGTTTCGCAAAAGTGTCCCTCTCGGTATCCCGATTGCTCCGGAATTAGCAAATCTTTATTATTCAAATAACTCATCAGCTGGCCCTTAACAACAAGTTCTAAAATGTTCTCTAATGTGTGCAACATGTTAATGGGGCGGTACTCTTCGGCTTTATCTGTCCCAGTAACTTTGGGAATAGGAATCACAAGTGTAACCGGTAGTTACAAGTAGTCGCATTGGCTCGGCCAAGTTCCCGATCAGAAATAACCTTTTTTCAGTTAACCTTGCTTTAGGGTGATTGGGGCTGCCCTCTGGTTGTGAGGATGCCCGAGTTTATTTTCGAACCAAATGAATGAGGTCAACCGGATACACCGGTACACGGAAGGCCCGATTTAGAAAGCAACATGATTCTCGCGATGGGCTATAGAGGGCCTGTCAAAAGAACGTAGCACAGGATATTCTATTACCTTCTAGTTGTCATGATTTTGCTGATTCGTTCTATTTCGTGCAAGACTTCAAGCAAGTTAGCAGTGCGCGGCGCGTCTAAAACTCGAGGTACTAAAAAGGTGTGAAGTGTGAGATTTAATTAACTTTAATTTTTGTTCTTTTAGTAGATAGTTGTCAGTTGTAAATGTAATTACAGACTAGTGTATCGTAGCAAGGGTGCAGGGTGGCGAACTAAGCGGTCACTTGCCACGTGGATCGCGCTCAAGTAAACCGAGCGGAAAAAGGTAATTTATCGGGAATACTTTGATTGACCTTCCAATATACTAATAATTCAATTTTTTTGGTCTTTTGGCTTAAGTGCCAATACCTTATTTTAGGACTGGTGGTATCCAACGGGGAAAAAACGATCGGAAATGGTGAGTGAAGCTAAGCAATCATGTGAAAAAATTCACCACCCAGAGGCGAGACTCGAACCCGCAACCTTTGAGACTCCGGCCCAATGCACTAACCCTTATGCTATCCCTGGGTATGGTGACATCCCAGAAAGAACATATGATTATCCCACTGGCGACGGTGATCGTACCCTGCCTGCAAAGCGAGGAATCACACACAACGGCAGCTGATCACCCCAACACATTTGATCTACCACCAGTCCTAAAATAAGGTATTGGCACTTAAGCCAAAAGACCAAAAAAATTGAATTATTAGTTTAATTCGAACGGGCGGGTTCGCTCCCGTCATACCTCTGTTCACTGGGCAAGGGACCAGAAATCGACAGTCTTCATTAGCTCTGTCACCCACCGAAGTACGATGGGTAATGAACTAAAAATTAGGCATCAGACGATTATAAAAACCCGGGCCTTGGTATCTAGCGGGGAAATTAAATAGATCAAATGTGTTGGGGTGATCAGCTGCCGTTGTGTGTGATTCCTCGCTTTGCAGGCAGGGTACGATCACCGTCGCCAGTGGGATAATCATATGTTCTTTCTGGGATGTCACCATACCCAGGGATAGCATAAGGGTTAGTGCATTGGGCCGGAGTCTCAAAGGTTGCGGGTTCGAGTCTCGCCTCTGGGTGGTGAATTTTTTCACATGATTGCTTAGCTTCACTCACCATTTCCGATCGTTTTTTCCCCGTTGGATACCACCAGTCCTAAAATAAGGTATTGGCACTTAAGCCAAAAGACCAAAAAAATTGAATTATTAGTTTAATTCGAACGGGCGGGTTCGCTCCCGTCATACCTCTGTTCACTGGGCAAGGGACCAGAAATCGACAGTCTTCATTAGCTCTGTCACCCATCGAAGTACGATGGGTAATGAACTAAAAATTAGGCATCAGACGATTATAAAAACCCGGGCCTTGGTATCTTGCGGGGAAATTAAATAGATCAAATGTGTTGGGGTGATCAGCTGCCGTTGTGTGTGATTCCTCGCTTTGCAGGCAGGGTACGATCACCGTCGCCAGTGGGATAATCATATGTTCTTTCTGGGATGTCACCATACCCAGGGATAGCATAAGGGTTAGTGCATTGGGCCGGAGTCTCAAAGGTTGCGGGTTCGAGTCTCGCCTCTGGGTGGTGAATTTTTTTCACATGATTGCTTAGCTTCACTCACCATTTCCGATCGTTTTTTCCCCGTTGGATACCACCAGTCCTAAAATAAGGTATTGGCACTTAAGCCAAAAGACCAAAAAAATTGAATTATTAGTTTAATTCGAACGGGCGGGTTCGCTCCCGTCATACCTCTGTTCACTGGGCAAGGGACCAGAAATCGACAGTCTTCATTAGCTCTGTCACCCACCGAAGTACGATGGGTAATGAACTAAAAATTAGGCATCAGACGATTATAAAAACCCGGGCCTTGGTATCTAGCGGGGAAATTAAATAGATCAAATGTGTTGGGGTGATCAGCTGCCGTTGTGTGTGATTCCTCGCTTTGCAGGCAGGGTACGATCACCGTCGCCAGTGGGATAATCATATGTTCTTTCTGGGATGTCACCATACCCAGGGATAGCATAAGGGTTAGTGCATTGGGCCGGAGTCTCAAAGGTTGCGGGTTCGAGTCTCGCCTCTGGGTGGTGAATTTTTTTCACAAGATTGCTTAGCTTCACTCACCATTTCCGATCGTTTTTTCCCCGTTGGATACCACCAGTCCTTCCAATATAGTCTGGAATGTTAAAGCATGGGACTAATCTATGCACGTATAGGCCAAGTTTGGCCTTTTTCCATCTGTTAGCCAATTTCGGAGCAGCTTCCCGGTCAGTCAGACACCCTGGGACAATATACGACGGAACGGCAAATATCCCTAATTCTAGAGCCAACCCGGCACGTGCTCCAAGTGGAAGTTTCGGCACGAGAAGATTATCGACGGCCGAGTGATTGCACGGATTTCCAAATCTCGCTTAAGAAGACGCCTTGGTACTGACCCCCAGGTTCGATTTAAGCCAGTTTATGCCATATTATCTGCCGAACGCCATCGTTGACGGGCAAATCCGTCGGAAGCTATTGCGCGACGTCCCGATAGGAGCTAGTCTGATCGACGCAACCCCCATATACCGGAAGATTAGCAGCAAGTGTCAGTTCAGTGCCAGGTGGCCAGGGTGGCTAACCATCCTCGACGAATCGTCAACATTATGAATTGCCGGACAGTTCCAAAGGTCCCACCACACCGTAAGTGAACCCGCACCCGACCGTATGCAGAAAAACCGTAAGTCGCGCTGATTAGTTAGTGTGTAAGACAAAACCCTTTAATTGTAATTAGCCTGTAAGATAAATCGTGATCACGAATTTAGTAGGAGAGTTAGATCTCAATAATGTATAGGAATAAAACAATAATGATAACAGCTCGTTTGTCTCGCTCAAAAGTACTGTTTTTCTATTAGATCAAGAAGCAAGGTTCCTTAGATTTCACACATTACGGTTGATATCGCCCTGATTCGATGAAAATTTACATAAAGCTATAATTTCCCACCCCTCACTTTCTGAAATCTTTCCGAGGTTCGAAACGGTAATATTGGAAAAGCTAGTTGGTTCCAACCCTCTTGCGTACAGTCCGAGGATATGTTGATTTTTATGCTGTAAGGGCAAGCTTTCGTGTACAGTCAAAGTAGCATAGAACGACCCTGGGAGTTTTCCTATTCACATTTGGAGTAGGGTTAAAAAGGAAAAGAGCAAGTTATAAATTGGCGCCCAACATAAAAAGTTAGATTTTCGGTTAAAATCGGTTGCAAAATCTCTCCGCAACTATCAAGGGAGGAGAAAACAGTATATAACTGTTTAAATCTTGATTGTCGTTCTTGGAAAGACAAATTAAAGTGCTTACGGTGAATGAGAGGGTAAGGCCCATTACAGTCCAATCAGCATTCATTGATAAGTTTTGATGGCAAGTTATGTTATTAGGAGTTGAGGGTAGTCCAGGAAAATATTCTGCGCAATAGAGTAAGAGTTTTGCGTTGATTGGAGCATTTCGCAGGGTACAAGTGAGCCCTAGAACCACAGAAGCCGATTTGAAAACGGTCCTGGAGCCGGATTGATTAAAATCTGGACTGAGAAGGGTTAGTACTGTTGGATAGCAGAGTGAGTCTGAAGAGAGCACAGACGTTGACCTGGCCGTGGTTCGATTACTTGGTACCATCGAAAAGTTACAATCACACGAGAGATTCTCACCCTGCTATGGATTCTGAGATTCGGTTAAAGTACAGGAACCTCCTGGCCCATCATTTAGAAAAAGAAGAGGTTGAGTTCGAACTAGAAGTTAGGGCGGTCCCTACGAGAAAAATGAAAGTATAGCCGTGCTTAGGAGACGTCTGAGGGAGACCCTTAAAAGGGAACGAGGAGACGCTGATGAGACAGATTTTGCGAGATGCAATGAACGGGATGTAAATGGAGAAATTGAAATAATTGATACGACAATCAAAGAGCTTAGTGATATTTTGGAGAAAAAGAAAAGTTTTGAGGGAGTCCGAGACTCACTGAAAACCCGCCTAGTGCATTATTTTTCCCGGTGTTCGATCATCCAAGCTTTTGCAGAAGAAGAGGATGATTTAGAAGACCTCGACAGACTTCTTAGTACTATCCGACATTTGTACAACACGTTCTTTACTATCTTCACTCCGATCGAATCAATTCGAAAAGAGGTGATACATCAATTATCAAACTCGTTGACACAATTACAGTTGAGTAAACCTGGAACTTCGAAAGTTCAAAGCGTTTCTAAAGAGACCCAAACGGAAGATACGGACGTAAGTGTAAAGGATCAGGAGAATGAGGAACGGGTGAATCTCATAGGTAATCATCAGAGACGTCAACTACGATCAAACTTAGAACAAGTTCAAAAGTATTCCCCTTTGTTGGGTACCGGGAAACCATCGGGTTCGGGAGTAGGGCCTCAGAATGCGTATGAATCTGAACGTATTTTGAGGCGATTCATGCTCTCTAACACAAGTGAACAAGATTCAGAGTCATCGCTATCCAATTCTCCACCTAAAAGGTCGCGGGACAGGCCTCGAAGGGCAAATGCAAGACGGAGTAGACCCGTATCCGAATGGAATTTGCGGTATGATGGTAGGGACGGAGGCAAAGAATTAATGAAGTTCATACGGGAAGTAGAGTTTTACGCCAAACCTGAAAAAGTTTCCGATAAGGAACTATTCAGCTCAGCGATACACCTCTTTTCCGGGCTAGCCAAGCTATGGTTCATGTCAGGTGTAGAAAACGAAGAGTTCCTAACCTGGAAGGAACTTGTTGCAGAAATGAAAAAAGAGTTTTAAAGCCCTGACCACGACCACGTAAGCGAAGTCAGAGCAATAGATAGGAAGCAGAGATCGAGGGAAAAATTTCAAGATTTTTTCTTTGATATTCAGAAGATTTTCAACTCACTGACGAAACCAATATCAGAGAAAAAAAAAATTCGAGATAGTGTTTCGTAATCTTAGAGCCGATTATAAAGGACATGTCGTAGCCGCTCAGATTGATAATCTAGCGGATCTTAAAACCTTTGGGCGTAAACTTGATGCCACTTTTTGGTTCAAGTATGAAACCCGTAGTCAAGATGAACCGGGGCCGAAAAATCGAGCTCAGGTTAATGAGATGAAGACAAATCCAAAACCAAAATCGTTAGGAGAGGGAAACCGTCCGGAAAATAAAGGACAAGCCAAAAAAGAACAATACAATCCGGGACTTGATAAAGAATCGAAAAAGACCTCACAAGAGGACCAACCCGCGGAGAAAGCGAAAAACAGTAATGGCCCTCAGGAGGGTTGGAAAATATTAGTAGAGAGATATATTCCTCCACCTCCAGGTATGTGCTATAATTGTCGTTCTCAAGGCCATCACCAATCCGAATGTAACAGCCCCAGGCACAAATTCTGTTACAAATGTGGGTTTCACAATGTGGAGACCAAATCTTGCCCATGGTGCGCAAAAAACGCCTAAACACCCGTTTGGAGGGGCATACGGATGTGAAGGTTTACGAAAAATCCCCTGGCGGTTCCGCTATTGATATGTCATCGATAGGCTTGAGAAGAGTGGAGAACGACGAGTACCTTCACTCATCGAGAATTGAGATTAATGAACATTTCCTAAAATTGACCAATGACGATAGACCATTTGTGAAAGTTGGAATCCTAGGGATACCACGAATAGGTTTGCTTGATAGCGGAGCGAATCGAAGTGTGTTAGGATATGGAGCAAATTCTCTCATTCGAGCATGCAATTTGAAATTGCGGCCGGTTCATGTAGATATAACCACGGCCAGCGGCCAAAAGCTAGATGTTACCGGTTGTGTAGAACTACCAATAACATTTAACACAACAACCAAAATCGTGTCGGCGTTGGTGATTCCTTCGGTAAAACGACAACTTATCTTAGGATCTGATTTTTGGCAATCGCTTGGGATTGTTCCCACGATTGAAAACTCGAATGAATTGATGTCGCTGGAAGATTTACCCGGGAATGTGTTGGAGGCGACGTTAACCAAAGAACAATTAATACAACTAGAAGAAGTCAAACAGTTATTTAAACCAGCTATTGAAGGTCATCTAGAGACTACTTCTATGATTAACCACCGAGTCGAGCTGCTGGACGAGGCCAAGAAGCTTCCACCGGTACGGAATAATCCATTTCCAACCTCTCCTGCGAGACAGGATAAGATTAATCAAGAACTCGATTCTATGTTGAAGTGTGGCATCATAGAAAGGTCGTATAGTGATTGGGCATTACGGCTGGTCCCAGTGGACAAGCCAGATGGGTCAGTTAGGCTGTGTCTAGATGCCCGTAAGCTCAATGAGCGCACGGTCCGGGACGCTTACCCGCTCCCACACGCAGATAGAATTCTCGGAAATACACAGCGTTCTCCGTTTTAGGTAGAGGGCTGTTCCAGTTCACGCGGATGCCCTTCGGCTTGGTCAACAGTCCGACTACACTGTCCCGCCTGATGGATCGAGTCTTAGGGGGGAGTGAACTGGAACCAAACGTGTTTGTTTATCTTGATGACATCATCGTGATAAGCAACACGTTTGAAGAGCACCTGGAGAGGCTGAAAGAGTTAGCATCTAGACTAAAAATGGCGAACTTATCCATAAATTTACAGAAGTCCAAGTTCTGCGTGTCAGAAGTCCCATATTTGGGGTACATTTTGGGACAAAATGGTCTTCGACCTAACCCGGATAGAGTAGAGGCCATCGTAAATTTCGAACGGCCCAAGTCCCTCCGGGCATTGCGTCGCTTTCTTGGGATGTGCAATTACTACAGGCGTTTTATTGCCACATTTAGCGAAATTGTGCAACCGTTAACCGATCTACTCAAAGACCACCCCAAATCGGTAAGATGGAATGAGTCATCTGAGACTGCATTTGTAAAGATCAAAGAGCTACTAATTAGTGCTCCCATTTTGACCAACCCTGACTTCATGAGACCATTTACCATACATTGCGATGCCAGTGATTCAGCAATTGCAGGGGTTTTAACCCAATCATATGAAGGAATTGATAAGCCTATAGCCTAATTTTCACAAAAATTAAGCACGACCCAACAGCGGTACGCGGCTACCGAAAAGGAAGCCCTGGCAGTGCTGAGCTCACTGGTGAAATTTAGGTGTTATATCGAAGGTTCGAGATTCACCGTTATCACGGACGCTTCTGCAGTCACATATATCCTTCGAAGCAGCTGGAAGACCTCGTCACGTTTATGTCGTTGGAGCCTAGAGCTCCAAAAATATGATATGGACATTAAGCATCGTAAAGGGGTAGATAACATTGTACCGGATGCATTATCCAGGGCGGTTGAAGAGATCAGGACCCATTCCGCAAATTCAGAATGGTACAATTACATGGCACAGAAGGTTGAAGCGGATCCGGAAAGTTATAAAGATTTCCGTTTCGAAAATGGAATCCTGAAAAAGTTCGTTTCAAGCCCGGGGAACATAGATTACCGATTTGAATGGAAAACTTGTGTTCCGTTTGTGTTGAGAGAAAAGATTCTCTTTGAGGAACACGACGAGTCTGTTCATCTCTGGTATGAAAAAACCCTGGCGAGGATCCGTAAGAAATATTATTGGTCGCATATGGCCAAAGATGTAAAAGGTTACGTTCAAAAATGCACTATTTGTCAGGAGAGTAAACCGAGTAACAAATCACAACATCCCGTTATGGGGCATCAAAGAGTAACGTCTAAACCATTCCAGATAATAGCTCTGGATTACATTCAATCGCTTCCTAGAAGCAAATCAGGGAATTGTCACCTTCTAATACTAATGGATGCATTTTCAAAGTACTCTCTGCTCTTCCCTGTTCGTAAGATTTCCACCCCTTCAGTCATTAAAATATTAGAAGAAAACAGGGTCCGCCGATATGGCGTACCCGAATGCTTGATCTCTGATAACGCCTCCACATTCCTATCAAAGGAATTCAAAGCGCTCCTGGAAAAATACCGGGTACAGCACTGGGAAAACTCGAGACACCATTCTCAAGCGAATCCTGTTGAGAGGTTAAATAGAACCGTCAACGCCTGCGTTCGGACGTACGTACGAGTGGATCAAACACTTTGGGACAGTCGTATTTTCGAAGTAGAACATGTCCTAAACACTACACCGCACAACTCGACAGGTTTTTCCCCATACAAGATTATTTTTGGGCACGAAGTCGTAGGTAGAGGGGACGAACACCGAGTAGACAGGGATGTTGAGGTCGTTTCGGATGAGAAAAGGTTGGAAGACAAAGCAAAAATAGATCAATTGATTCGAGACCTAGTGGTCAAGAACTTACAAAAACAATACACAAAAAACTCACAATATTACAATTTACGCAGGAAAAATCACGCCCCGGTTTATACAGTTGGACAAAAAGTCCTTAAAAGAAACTTTAAACAGTCCTCTGCCATAAACAAATTCAATGCTAAACTAGCACCATGCTACACACCTTGCACAATTAAATCTCGTGTGGGGACGAGTTCCTACGAACTAATCGATGATTTGGGTCGATCACTAGGAATCTTTTCTGCCGCGGATTTGAAACCAGGCAACACCTAAAATGAAAATAAAATAGTCTGATTACCAGAAGGAAGTTTTGTCAACGAAATGTTGAGATAAAAAAATAAAAAAAAAACTTAGCTGAACACAAAAAACCTGATGTTGGCCCAGGGCGGGTAGACTAGAGAAGAAACTGAAATATAAACAAAACGAATAGTAGTAAAGACAAGAGTTTATGTAGGAAATGTTGAATCTGAAGGTGCACCGATGAGAAGTTAAAAACGCTTACCTGAAGGATAATTTTCCTTGATCCCCGGAATGTTTATCGAGGTTGGATTCCCCCAAACATGAAATGCCATCAAAACCGAACAATGAACAAAATGATGAGTTCAACACGTTTCAGAGCGCTCGAACGAGATAAAATTTCCGCGGATCGACGTAATTGTAGTTTAGGTAAATACGAAAGATGACGGACAGAGGTGAAAGAGAGATAGGTTCATTTATTTGACAGCTAAAGAGTTCATCAATTCATTTATTCTACCCGAGTAGAAAAAGAACCGAGGAGATGAATATAAAATCCACCATAGAGTTTACTCCGATTTTTTTTACCACGGTTGAAAAAATAAGGAAAAAGAGTTTAGATGGTAGAAGTTGTTCAGATTGTGTAAATAATCTTTCGCTCACCCGGTCGGAGGGATATTGTAACCGGTAGTTACAAGTAGTCGCATTGGCTCGGCCAAGTGCCCGATCAGAAATAACCTTTTTTCAGTTAACCTTGCTTTAGGGTGATTGGGGCTGCCCTCTGGTTGTGAGGATGCCCGAGTTTATTTCCGAACCAAATGAATGAGGTCAACCGGATACACCGGTACACGGAAGGCCCGATTTAGAAAGCAACATGATTCTCGCGATGGGCTATAGAGGGCCTGTCAAAAGAACGTAGCACAGGATATTCTATTACCTTCTAGTTGTCATGATTTTGCTGATTCGTTCTATTTCGTGCAAGACTTCAAGCAAGTTAGCAGTGCGCGGCGCGTCTAAAACTCGAGGTACTAAAAAGGTGTGAAGTGTGAGATTTAATTAACTTTAATTTTTGTTCTTTTAGTAGATAGTTGTCAGTTGTAAAAGTAATTACAGACTAGTGTATCGTAGCAAGGGTGCAGGGTGGCGAACTAAGCGGTCACTTGCCACGTGGATCGCGCTCAAGTAAACCGAGCGGAAAAAGGTAATTTATCGGGAATACTTTGATTGACCTTCCAATATAGTCTGGAATGTTAAAGCATGGGACTAATCTATGCACGTATAGGCCAAGTTTGGCCTTTTTCCATCTGTTAGCCAATTTCGGAGCAGCTTCCCGGTCAGTCAGACACCCTGGGACAATATACGACGGAACAGCAAATATCCCTAATTCTAGAGCCAACCCGGCACGTGCTCCAAGTGGAAGTTTCGGCACGAGAAGATTATCGACGGCCGAGTGATTGCACGGATTTCCAAATCTCGCTTAGGAAGACGCCTTGGTACTGACCCCCAGGTTCGATTTAAGCCAGTTTATGCCATATTATCTGCCGAACGCCATCGTTGACGGGCAAATCCGTCGGAAGCTATTGCGCGACGTCCCGATAGGAGCTAGTCTGATCGACGCAACCCCCATATACCGGAAGATTAGCAGCAAGTGTCAGTTCAGTGCCAGGTGGCCAGGGTGGCTAACCATCCTCGACGAATCGTCAACATTATGAATTGCCGGACAGTTCCAAAGGTCCCACCACACCGTAAGTGAACCCGCACCCGACCGTATGCAGAAAAACCGTAAGTCGCGCTGATTAGTTAGTGTAAGACAAAACCCTTTAATTGTAATTAGCCTGTAAGATAAATCGTGATCACGAATTTAGTAGGAGAGTTAGATCCCAATAATGTATAAGAATAAAACAATAATGATAACAGCTCGTTTGTCTCGCTCAAAAGTACTGTTTTTCTATTAGATCAAGAAGCAAGGTTCCTTAGATTTCACACATTACGGTTGATATCGCCCTGATCCGATGAAAATTTACATAAAGCTATAATTTCCCACCCCTCACTTTCTGAAATCTTTCCGAGGTTCGAAACGGTAATATTGGAAAAGCTAGTTGGTTCCAACCCTGCTAATGAACCCTCTTGCGTACAGTCCGAGGATATGTTGATTTTTATGTTGTAAGGGCAAGCTTTCGTGTACAGTCAAAGTAGCATAGAACGACCCTGGGAGTTTTCCTATTCACATTTGGAGTAGGGTTAAAAAGGAAAAGAGCAAGTTATACAAGTGATTCCTTCCAAACTTTCGACACGTGTCCAGTTTGTAGTGATTCATTTACAAGGTCCGCAGGTCGTGTCCGATGACATGAAAGCAATCCTGTATCACTTTTACGTTGACATTATCGATACCAGCCGATTTCCCAAAGAAAAACAAATATTCTGCAACTGTTTAAAAGTGATTGGGTGAACTTCGTCAAATCTACAGTTAATATTAATCGTTTGTGTTATTTCCACAGGTTAATATTTCCCAAAGAAAAACAAATATTCTTCAACTGTTTAAAAGTGATTGGGTGAAATTCGTCAAATCTACAGTTAATATTAATCGTTTGTGTTATTTCCACAGGTTCCCTAACCAGCTCAATAGTTTGATTGATCAGTTGGACACTAACTGTTAAATTTTTCAGCTATTCTTTGTTCAGATTGTTCTTCTACTCCGTTAAAAGTTTTGAACTGCGAGGAACTACGTTTAGGTTTAATTAAATTCTTTAGGATTTTCCAAAGCTCTTTGCTGTTGTTTTGATGTTGATCGATCTTCCTTTGAATATATTCACATTTGGTCTTCTTCAAGGCCCGTGAATAAATATTTCGCGCGTGTGTACCCATTCCAAATACGTTCACTATTAGTTCTGCAAAATTTATTGTACTTTTTATCCCTTTTACGTTTCAGTCGTAAAGGATCAAAAGAGTACCAGCTGTTCGAGTTATTTGATTTAACAAACTTTTGAGAAACTAAACTATTTATACACTCTTTTAACACGTTAGTTAGAACAGCTGCCTTCCCGATCAGAACGACATAACTGAAATTTATCAAATTTATATCTCATGTTGATATTTGTTACTCACTGTGTTATTTTTGTGATATCCCAATCAGCAAGGCAACCAAACATATATCAAGATTATATCACAGATAACAGACGTTTAGGCTAGAACAAAATTTCTTCAAAAACCTGTGTAAACTTTCAAATTGATAAACGTTGGAAATCCGTGTTTCACTATTGCCATCTGCGCAACACCTTACTGACAAGTTTTCCGACGACTTACATCTAAAACTTCGAAAATTTGCTTTAAAAAGTTGAATAACGACGCATGAAAAGAGACTTCAGCGTATTAGTAAATGGACGGTCATTTGTGTAATGTAACAATCATTCACAGTTGATTGTTTGATTTGTTTATTGGGGCTTTAACCATATGGTCATTTGCCCGCTTTACAGTTTACCGTTAGCGTTCCAAGATAATTGTGAAAGAACATATGTATCACTTATTATAACATCATCGTTATATGCGTACATTAATATCATATTAGCAATCCAATGATATCACCAGGAGATATAATCACAGATAACAGACGTTTGGGCTCGATTTGAATCGTGTGTAAATACCCGCTGCTGAAATTCCGAATAAATCAGACGTCTGAAACACGTTTGGCAAACGTTTGTAGATTGCGCAGTGATCGATACAATGCAGTTAGAGTGCAGCTGTCAAACACGTGTAGCAAACAGTTGCGCAGATGGCAATAGTGAAACACGGATTTCCAACGTTTATCAATTTGAAAGTTTACACAGGTTTTTCAAGAAATTTTGTTCTAGCCTAAACGTCTGTTATCTGTGGTTTAACCGAATGTTGAATTTAGTCGATTCTTTGGCATAAATAGCAACTCCACCGGTATGTCAGGAATGCGATAGGCAAAAAGCAACTTTATAACCCGGAATGCTATACTGATCAAATGCATCAGAATCAACAATATGTGTTTCTGATATTACAACCAACAATGGACGTTTGTTTTCTATGAGATGTCGCATTGCGACAAAGTTTGTAGATAACCGAGCTATATTTAAATACAATGTTTCAGACAACCTCTCGTTTGTTTGTTGCTATTTACTTGACAAAACGTTGCTTTTTTCAATTCTAGCAGTCTCCGATATACTGAACACTGCTTACTAAATGCCGCATGATTTACGGCCAAATTTATTTTACGTTCTTTACTATTCTTTTTAATACAAATCACGCATTTAAAATCAGTTGACGAGCATTTAGATGTTCTATGTGCTCCATTACATCTGGAGCATGTTCCTTTATTTACGTATCCCGTACTCTTATGACCATATTCTCCACAGTTGAAGCAGCGCAGCACATTAAAGGCCTCTAAAACAGAACACATATCCCAACCAAGGTGCGGGCCCTGAGTCCAGACCCGTCTCTTCCATCTTTCCGAAAATCTTCTAAGTTTTTTGCGTTCAAAAGGACTAGGCATATTTTTGGCAAAAAACGCGATAATTGCGAAATCCGCGCAAAAAACTGCCAAAATGCTTCTAAATTCTTGGCATTTAAAAGGGCTTCGCATATTTGCAGGAAAAAGTCGAAGTATTTTGCATTAAAAAAGACTTATTTTTGCAAAGACCGTATTAATTGCGAAATCCGTGCAAAAAAAACTTCAAAAAATGTTATGGAAAACGTACAAATTTTGCTAAAAACGAAATGTGGTGACCTTTTTTTGGTTTTTGCGAAGTCATAAATTAAGCACAAGAGTAACAAATTACAAATTGAGAAATCTGTGCTAATCTGTGCATTAAAACAGAAAACTGTGGAAATCTGTGCAGTTTTTGCAATCTGTGCAGCATATTGAAAATCTGTGAAACACAGATAAATCTGTGCATTCCTGCGCCAAAACCTTTGTTGACGGTACACGCATTCTTGAAAGAAGCTTAAACAACAGGTAAAATAAGCGAAAGAGATAGCTTGTCTGGGTGCTGACTACGTGTTGTGAGAATGGGAATTTGTTTCTGCCAACTGCATGCCCCCACCATCATGCCAAGAACGAATGAGAAGCGCGATTGACAGATATGTATGCGTACCGCGCAGTGCTACCAAAAGCACAGATTTTTCTATAAGGGTATATTATTTGAATTTTATAGGTACAGATTAAAATTATGTGTAAGGAAACTACAGCATGGTACATATTTTTGGAGATAAAATGGTAAAACAATAGTTTTATTTGATATTTCTAATTCTAAGTAATATTGAGAAATTGCATGTAGGATATATAAATTTACGGAAACTGTTTTTCTTTGATGTGTAATACAAATATATTTTGTAATTTGACTATTCCAAACAAATGATATGCTAGGCAATGAACATATGATTGAAACCTTAACAATAGAACAAATGTTTTTTGCACTAAGAACGTGTTCTTTATTTATTATTGACGGAAAAATAAAGCGAGATTGGAAAGGTGGATGTATAAAACGCCCAAATTAACCAAATATTATTCAACTAGCAAAACGTTTGCATTAACTTTCTTATTGCTGTAAATTTTGGTGCAAATTTTCTAGAAAAGTACACGCAAAATTTTATTTATGCATCGATAGCATCTGCCTTTCGTTTCTTCTGCTATACATTTTAAGCATTGGATAAATTCGGTCTATTCACTCATTAAATGCTTACAAGAAATATATGCATGGAAATGCATAAAAATTACAGCAGAATAAAAGAGACGGAATAGAAAGTATGCTATCTATGCATATTTTTGTATCTCATTGTAGTGGTACCAGTCAATTTTGTTTCTCTTTGCCGCTCAGCAGCGAGAGGGGAATGGGTGTCGCAGCTCTCCAACGTGCAATGTTGCATTCGAAGTTTTGTATCACAACAGAGCAAAAGTTTCTCTTTTGCTCACCGAAAAAAAACGCGGCGGCCATGGTTATCTCAACAATTTGGTCATCGATGACCAATTGTTGAGCAATGTTGAATTTCGAAACACGCCTATTATTTCGTGTCGTTTTGTTTCAGTCGAACTTCTATCTAAACTTAATGTTTATATACCTACACACCTTTCTAGGTGTAAATTTACGTCTCCTGGCCATGACATATACGAGCATCAAAAATGACATAGCTTTACGTTTGATTTTGATTTTGCATGTCGTTGCATTTTGCGAGTCACGTAATTTTACTTCACATATGGCGTTTGTTTAAAATGTGGAAGAGTATTGCGAATCTTTTCTTAAATTCACATTGCGACTTTTCAGCCATGCGCCACCGTGCCGTGCGTTGAGTTACGCGCCCATCTAGTTTGCATCAGTGCGAGTGAGAAAACGTTTTGGCGTTTGTTTTTGTTTCGATCGCACTCGTGTGTATCCCATATAGCAAGAACTCGACGAAATGCTAGATTATCTCGAGATAGACAATAATTTTATGGCACTCCCGAGCAAACGGAAAGCCCATAATACCCCTATGGTCATGGGGTTTGAAATGGGTTCAAACCATGAAAACACCATCACCATGGTCCGGTAGATCCCATATAAAATACCATATGTTGGTGTATTTATGGGTTATCGAGACTATTTTATGGTGTCTTGACGGTTGTGAATTTTGTCACGGACCGTGTTTAAAGTCTTTTTAAGGGGCTATGTGGTGTTTGAACCCATGCGTATTTGCTCGGGCTGCGCATGGAAAGTACATTCTCCATGTACAATTGCATAGAACATTGGTTTATTTCGTCAAGTACGGTTTGTTAGATTGTGGCATGTTTGGAATTACGTCAACGATAAAATACAGATTTTTGGTGTGTATATCAGATGATGGCAACCTACAACAAGCATTACGAAAATATTGATTTAACAATGACAAAAAGCGCAAAGCAAATTAAAGAAATATTTCAATTCTATTCGCTAATAAAGAACATCCAAAAGTAGTGCAATGTAAACCAGATAGTGTTTTGTTTAGTTATTAGTATTTTATATTTTAAGTGCGCACTATATTTTATCATTGAAACAAAACGGTCTACTCTTGTTTGAAATAAATAAATAAGCAAAAAAAACACTTTGTTTAATTCATCACAATTTTGCTTGCCAGCCGGATGGGACCTCGCGCGAGGGGAAAATAAAGACTTCCGAGTATGAATCATAAATGAACTACTGATTCATCCACCGGGGGCTCTTACTCTCGCGAACAAAATACAATGTTTACTTTTAAAACCTCAGGCGTCCGTCTCAGAGCGTACAGGTAGAACTCTACCCATCCCAGTTACCAAAGGCTTTTGAGTCAAATTTAATGAGGCAGTTCTTTAACTTAATTTAACTAACGGACTTAATACAACCAGGTCGCGACCGAGGTGAAATTAAGTACGTTAGGTCAGTCCGAATTAGTCAGTCGGGAGCTTATAGAAACTTATAGTCGTGTAATTATCATACGACCGGCGCGCAACCGGTGCGACACGCGAGTGTAGTACAGTAAGCTTCGATATAACGTACATCTCGGTTTAAAAATTGTACGTTATATCGAAGCGTGCACAATGCTCACAGAATTCTTATTCATGGTACCTTATTTTGTAGAATTACGACAACGCGTAACTAATTTTGAAAATATAACCTACCTAGCAGTGTGAAAACACTTTTCTCATAAGAAAATTATGGTGGTTCCATATTTTTTGTTTGCTTATATGAATTGAATTTATTGAAAATATTCTTATTCTGACTCCTTTCCTGATTATTAAGTCATGAGTCATTATTATTCTGTCTGTGCTTGTGAAGTGTTTTTTTTATATTCTCACCGTGTGCGCCTAATCAAATAAAGGCAATTTATAAACATTAATCATTAGAATAGACTATAAAGATCCACTTGTATCCACGATTTAAGAATTCCTGAAAATATATTTTAGTTCGCTAATCGGTTTCCTAAATACACCAAACCGGTCGTAAAGCGTGTACAGTTGTCCGTGTAACTACAAATATGATCTCTCACTCTCATTTATTTGATGTGACACATAATAGGATTCGAAAACAATCTTCTCTAGTAACCGGATTCATGAGTCTCAGAAATCAGCAGTAAAATTTTGATAAATATCACTGGATTCCTCGTAGATCGTCAAGGGGACGTAATTTCTTGCGTCACATGATGGCAACATCAATGTAAAACAGACAAAACAATCATCAGTCAAGGGAATTAATTTCCGGAATATCTGAAATTGGAGTTAAATGTGTCCGCCAGAGCTTAAAAAAATTGACATCGCTGCTTGAACTTGAAAGAAAACGAAATTCAATTCATGCCCGCTGCGATGAATGCAATTTTTGATTCGTTTCCATCGTCATTCGTTCTCCCGACGCAGCGCTTTCAGGTACGGACATGTTCAGTTTCAGAAGCAAAGTAAATTTTATTTCTATGCTGGCTCTGAGAGGGATTATCGATCAAAAGTGCACCAGATATAGATTACGCAGATCACTTATGCTCGAAAATGTAGAAGACGCTAACTTCTGCCTTCAACCTGTCGACATAATAACAAGTGAATGCTTTTGTTGGTGAATGAATTTATATTTCCTCTGCACTCAAGCATTCGATTCTGCATGAAATTTCAGTCAGTGGGAAAGTAAACGAATGAGGGAGGCGTTGAATCTGAATGTCGGTTTTGGTAAATACTAGCAGAAATAGGTAATTGATTTTGAACTTTCGGAACACTGGTGTCCGCATTACTTTCAATATGATTCGTAGATCATACGGTTGATGTAATTTGAAGGCCCAAATAACGAAAATGATATAAAGACTCGCTAATCCGTAGAACCGAATTGCAGAGTTTCAGGAAGCGATTGTAATTTTACTTCATATATGGCGTTTGTTTAAAATGTGGAAGAGTATTGCAAATCTTTTCTTAAATCCACATTGCGGCTTTTCAGCCATGCGCCACCGTACCGTGCGTTGAGTTACGCGCCCATCTAGTTTGCATCAGTGCGAGTGAGAAAACGTTTTGACGTTTGTTTTTGTTTCGATCGCACTCGTGTGTATCCCATATAGCAAGAACTCGACGAAATGCTAGATTATCTCGAGATAGACAATAATTTTATGGCACTCCCGAGCAAACGGAAAGCCCATAATACCCCTATGGTCATGGGGTTTGACATGGGTGTTTCAAATGGGTTCAAACCATGAAAACACCATCACCATGGTCCGGTAGATCCCGTATAAAATATCATATGTTGATGTATTTATGGGTTATCGAAACCATTTTATGGCTATGTGGTGTTTGAGTTAAATGTGTCCGCATTACTTTCAATATGATTCGTAGATCATACGGTTGGTGTAATTTGATGGCCCAAATAACGAAAATGATATAAAGACTCGCTAATCCGTAGAACCGAATTCCAGAGTTTCAGGAAGCGATTTTAACTGATTGTCATCAAATATGATTGCATTGCGCATACTGTACTGACAAAGCATGTCATGGAATAGTAAAAATAATTTCTGAAGTGGTCCCCCCATTTTTCGCAAAGTCCAGCGACTTTTTCACCCGCGCGTTGTTTTTGGCCTGCCGGGTAACACAAAAAATTAAATATTTTAAAAACCTTATGTTTTCCCAAAGAAAGATTTTCTTGGGATTGAAAATTGATAGGGGAACCGGGGCAAGTCCGACACCTTAAGCGCAATCATTTTTCTAAAATACCACAAAGCTCCAAAAATTGTATATTCTGTGCATAATCCTTGTTTAGATGGTTCTTAACAAGATATATTTTTTTCAGCGCCTTAAAAAAATGGATTCATTAAAAATTATTGGTTGCCAAAAAATGGAGAAAAATATCGATTTAAAAACGCTGCGGGTAAGACCGACACCGCGAAGTGGCAAGAGCGACATTCTTGTTAGCTTTCTTTTTACCCATTTTTTTCATTAAAATGTGTGGTGTATGTGTGATAAAGTGTAATTATGTGTATATGAGTATGTGTGATGCAAATGTATGCTTTCTGGAATTTCGTCACGTAGCAAGAGGAAGAGCATACAAGTGTGTGGTGTGAATAAATAATGTTCAATACTTGGTTTGTATTATGGTAAAGATTTTCCTTCTTAATCTTTTCATGCTTTATTGTCGCTTATGAAACGTTTATGAAACGCTTAAGGAGTAAGATCCGTTCTGCAAAAAGAATATATCCCTGTTACTAGGATTCATTCACTTAGAAGTAACATACGCTTTTGTAGTAAGCTATCCGGTTCATGTTATGATTTTTCGGAACTCTGTTGATCAACAATCGGCAGTCGATGGAAATTGTTCTTCAATATCATTTTAGAATCTCATATTAGATTATCCTTTTTCCTTTCGTTTTATAATAAAACTATGAATCGCGCTCAATTAGATTTTTAATTTTGAGGTCGGTTTAAGACAACACTGACAAGGAATAAATGCAAATACCAGAGTTTCCGTGTATTTCAAATATTAACATGATGTTATGATAGTGTAATTGAATACCATAAACAACTCGCAGTCGTTCGCATTGAATCAAAAATGTACTCAACCGACCAAACAGCGTGTCGATCTTACCCCTCCTAAAACTGTCGGTCTTACCCCAACAGTGCACATTTTTGTTAAATGCCCAATAAACAGTGTTGGAATACTCAAACTTATCCTCGACGCAGATAAATAATGATATGGAGAGCAGATTAGAATGTGCTGCAAAAATACTGGTGATTTCCAAAGCTTTTGTGCTGTTAGCACTATAAAATGTTTCAACTAAAAATAACATCTAAGTGCGCATCAACTTTCCTTTCGCATGTTTTGTTTATTTTGTGACGTCTATGTGTCTCGAAATGCTCAAAATAATCGTACTAATGATATCCTGTTATTGTTGTGTGATTTAAAATTTGATATTTGGGAAAAGTCGTGGGGTGTCGGGCTTACCCACGGTGTCGGACTTGGCCCAGGTTCCCCTAATATATGCAACAATTTACAACTTAAGCGGTATGAATATCGCGTGGAGAAACCGATTAAAACTGTATTTGTTTGAAAAATTGTTTTAAAAATAGTAGAAATAGTTAACATTCGTTAAACATTTTTTCGCTATTTTCTAGACTAAACATTTGTTAAACCGCCTGTTTGATGCAATTGAAACAAAACTTTGGCTGTAAAAAATATTACAATAAAAAGGTGTATAAATTTTCAGTTAACAAAACCTATTATAAATATTTCGACTAATTACAAAATATTTCACGACGATGTTCACGGGTACCTATACAATAAAATTAAAACATGATTTGCAAAATTCACCACTTTGTGAAAAAAGGGGGGGCCACATTAGAAATTTTTACTCATAAACATTGTTATTCGGCTCAGAGAATCAGATTCCGCAGTTCCCAAACAAACTATCAATGGTCACACCAATTTTGATTTTTCTTGCTTATAATTGGTTAGAACTTACTGATTGTTAACGACGCAACGTCTACCAGTAAGCTAATGTCTGTGTCACCCTGCATAACCCTGGTTGAAGCGACCGAGGTGAGCGTTGGCTGCACCCATGGATCGACGAAGGGATCGGCAGCCTAAAAAAAGATCAAAATGAACGTACATTGAGGAGGAAGACAGTGGAGACAAAAAAAATTGATTGCTGTTAAATTAGTTACTCCTACTTAAAATTGTATTATTTACATATTTCTACCTAAATTGATTATTCTACCTAACTAAACGGTAAGAGAATTATACAGTGAACTTAATATCTATCGAATTAAACATTATTAATCACAGGAATTGCTACAAAATAAGTGATCGAAGAGCATATGTAAGATTTCAACTTACTGAACATTAGGTGAGAAATGGGAAATAGCACTTAACCTAAAGCAAAATTATGAAAAGGCTTATTTATTAGGGTTTCTACGGCTATATATATACATAGAGTTAAAACGTTGTATTGTTGCGCGATAGCGAGGAAAGTACTACAGTAGGTATGCATTTAATATCAGATAACCTCAAACTGATGCCTTTTATGTACTATCGCAGGAATATTGTAATCTTCGCAAAAATATTGACAGAATTGGAAACTTCGCCTTTTTATCGCCAACAAAATTTACAAAATTCTGTATCGATCTGATGAATGGCGAGTCGACAGTCAAAAGACAGTTCCCAGAAGCGACGGGCAAAGGGTAGCTCGACCCATGTTGGAAATGCGGGCCCGGATAATGCGAACCATTCGGTGGAATCAGTTAAACCGGAGATGATAAGACAATTGGAGAACGCGGCTCAACCTAATCCTATAGTTCAGGTGAACGCAGTACCGCAACAGGTAATATTACCTGCCCCAAGCAACAAGCCGCCGGAACAGGGGACGAGAATAAAGGAGCAATACCCAAGACTACTGATGCAAAACCTATTGGAAAGGTTACGAATAAAGCTGGTAGCTGTGGGTTATGCAACGAGCCCGACAAAGACGGAATGGTTCAGTGCGACAAATGCGACACGTGGTACTATTTCTGCTGCGTTGATGTGGGTGATTCAATCGCTGAAGTAAGTTGGTTGTGACCCGGTTGTGCATACGTGGCAGAAACGACTACTAGTGCGACCAGTAAACCAGTCAGTGTTTTCGCGTCGCGAGAAATCACCCAAAGGAAGCAAATTTCACTCACCAAAGATGAAATTTCGGCTAAATCATCATGTAAAACAAGTAGGCGTAGCGAGACGAAGGGAAAAATAAAGCTACAGCTTCCAAACTCGAAGAGGAAAGAGCATACCAGATGAAATACCTGGAACAAAAGTACAACCTGCTGCACGAGCTAGAGAGTGAGGGTTCGTCTGTAGCAAGCGAGATAGAACCATTAGTAGAAAATGTCTCGAAGGTACAGCAGTGGATGGAAGGTTGATTTATATCCCGAAGACGATCCTGTACCGAGCCTCCTCCATGAACGTCAAAAGCGCCTACAGGAAGGATCTACTGACAACGCACTCCCAGCTCGAGTTAACTTGCAGATGGCAGTTGATCGTCGGAGTAAACAACAGGATTACGTCAGTGTGAACTCTAGAAACAATGCAGAGCCACGAGTAACGTTTGGTAGGACACGACCAGATTCTGGCGTAGAGTCTGGGACTCCCGTAATCCTATGTAGGACCTTCGACCAAGGAATTCCTTCTCTACATCAACGAGAGGCTCCGTCTCCAAAGTTTCAGCGATCGCAACGACTACAAGATGCTCATCCTGAGGCAAGTTCTTATCCCATGAATCGAGGGGAAACTGGAACGTTTGCTGGTGAGTGGAACTTCATACCCAGACAAGGATCTACTCAGGTTCATCAGTCGCTGCCGAGAATCACAGACTACACCATGGAAAACGAAGGGGTAGAAATTGTGTGCCCAATGAATCGAAGTCAGCTAGCCGCTAGGCAAGCCGTATCGAAGGATTTGTCGGATTTCGGTGGAAACCCATAAGACTGGCCTCTTTTCCTCTCGATATTCAACTCGTCTACCCTGCTCTGTGGATTTTTAGATGAGGAAAATATGCTGCGGCTGCGTAAATGCCTCAAAAACAAAGCTTTGGAAGCTGTAAAATGCCGTCTACTCCATCCATCAAACGTGCAAGGGGTTATGTCAACCCTCAAGATGCTATATGGACGACCGGAGTCAATTATTCAGGCAATCGTCAGGAAAGTGCGTTCACTACCAACCTCACTGAGCACTGAAAGACTGGATACTGTAATTCAATTTGCGCTAAGCGTAGAGAATCTCGTGGCAACAGTCGAGGCTTGTGAAATAAGAGATTTTATGTACTACGCATCATTGAGGTAAGAACTGGTAGAAAGGCTACCGCCAACCCTAAAGCTGGATTGGGCAAAAAACTCGTAATAACCCTACTCCTAACCTTCTGGACTTCAGCTCGTGGTTACGCTTCGTTGTAGAAGACGCCTGTGCCGTTTCGATTTCCGCAGGCAGCGACCTCGTTAGAATGACCAATAGAGATGGATACTTGAATTTTCATTCAGAAGAGAATCTTCAGTCAGTAAGAAAACCAGAGTTTGGTCAGGTAAAAAACAAATCACCCGCTTCAAATAAAATTGACAAAGAATTCCTCGGTTGCAAGGGAAGTTGTCCAACATTAGCCCAGTGTAAACGGTTCAAGGAGCTTAGTTACGACTCTTAATGGGCGGTAATACGAGAGTTCAGCCTGTGTCGAAAATGCTTAAGAAAGCGCAAGGGTCCATGCAAACACAATAAGGAGTGCGGTACTGACGGGTGCTCCTACCGGCACCATCCTCTTCTACACTGGCAATCCACGCGTCCATCTCCTACCTCGATGACAATACCTCCACCAGTAAGAGGAAATCAACGTAGTAATACCAGCTGCAACGTCCACCTGGGGCAGTCTGAAATTTTACTAAGAATAGTCCCAGTCCTCCTTCACGGTCCATCAAAGACGCTTCGAAATTACGCCTTTCTGGACGATGGATCAGAACTCACGCTGATGGAGCAAAGTTTGGCCGACGAGTTAGGGGTGCAAAGACCCCTGAAATCCCTATGCCTGCGATGGACTGGAGGCACTAGAAGAACGGAGGATCTGTCTCAAAAAGTTAGTCTTCGAGCGTAGCTAATCCCTGTAAGAAATTTCCGCTTTCCGAAGTGCATACTGTCGGAAACCTGCAACTCCGTTCTCAGACGCTACTAGTACCCGAGATGCGAGAAAAATATCGTTATCTGGAAGGTTTACCACTTGAGTCATACGAAGAACTAAGCCCACGTCATCTGATTGGGCAGGGCCATGGAACTCTGGGCAACGTAACGAAATGTCGGGAAGGTAAGCCGAGCGAGCCTATAGCAGTCAAGACTCGGTTAGGATGGATGGTTTATGGGTGTTGCTCAAGGGATGTGAATTCATACAGCCAACGAAATCATCACAGTGTCCAGCGATGTCAATGTGACAAACAAATCCACGAGGCCATGAAGCAGTACTTCTCAATGGCAAGTCGGAATCAGTAAGCCAAATAAACTACTGCTATCCAAAGACGACTAAAGGGCGAATGAGCTTTTGCAGTCCTTAACCAAACGCACGAGTGGTCGATATGAGTCTGGCCTTTTGTGGCGATACGACAACGTAAGACTTCCAGACAGCGAGCAAATGGCGCTAAGGCGCTGGGAATGCCTCGATCGACGAATGGTCAAGGATCACGAGTTATCTCAAGCATTGACCTCAAAGATGAACGACTGAACCCTAACAAACCCGGCAAAATACGACTCGTGTGGGACGCGGCTGCAACTTCCTACGGCGTTTCATTGCATTCCGTACTCCTCAATGGACCTGACCAATTGACCTCCCTCATGTCGGTCCTAATTCGGTTTCGGGAGTTTCGAGTCGCGGTTTCCGGAGACATGCGGGAGATGTATCATTAAGTCCAGATGGGCCTGCGGACCAGCACTGTCAACGCTTTCTGTGGAAAGAGAAGAGGACAGATATAACTCCCAGTACGTACGTTCTGCAAGTGATGTCGTTCGGAGCATCCTGCTCTCCAAGTACCGCCCAATTCGTTAAGAACACCCACGCAGCTCAATTCGAACAGGATTATCCGGAGGCTGTCCACGCTATTGTTCACCAGCACTATGTGGACGATATGCTGATCAGCGCAGAGACGATGGAGAAAGCAGTACAACTGGCGACTGATGTAAAGATGATTCATGGATCCGGGGGCTTCGAAATGCGAAACTGGATCTCGAACTCCCCGGCGGTCGTTGCTGCGATAGACTCAGAGGAAATCAAGGAGAAGAGCATGGGCATCGGAGACCCAGGCACCACCGAGAAAATTCTTGGGATGTGGTGGGACACTACTGCGGCCTGTTTTACGTAAAAGCTATCTACCCGTCACGATTCCGAGTTATTAGCCGGGAAGAAAAGACCGACGCAGCGTGAGGTTCTACGGACACTAATGATGGTTTTCGACCCACTCGGTTTGATTAGCCACTTTGATGTTTCTCCGAATTCTTTTGCAAGAGATTTGGAGATCATCTATCGACTGGGACGAGCAGATAAATGATTCTCATTTCAAAAAATGGCTGACGTCGCTGCGGATCCTCCACCAGGTCCGCCGATCGGCCGATTATAGTAACGAAGTGGAAATGCACACATTTGTAGACGCAAGCGAGAATGGATTTGCGGCTGTTGTCTACCTACGCTTCAAACAAGGCAACACAGTGGAATGCGCTCTAGTGGCAGCAAAAACTAGGGTTGCACCGCTGAAATTCCTGTCCATACCCCGCTCCGAACTACAAGCAGGGGTGAGGCTGGCGGACACGATTCTAGAACCCCCCACGATTAAGGTACGAAAACGCCATTTCTGGACAGACTCGAGGGATGTCATATGCTGGATTCATTCGGATCACCGACGGTACAGTCAATACGTGGGAGTGCGTGTAAGCGAAATCTTAGAATCCACAAATGTGCGAGAGTGGCAATGGGTCCCAACGAAACTAAATGTGGCAGACGAGGGTACAATGTGGAAGGGCCCTACTGACCTCAGTAACACTAGCCGTTGGTATCGTGGGCTCGATATCCTCTGGAAACCGAAAGAAGAATGGCCAGCCAAATTGCAACCTGTTAGCGTTACCGACATGGAACTCCGCCCGCACCTACAGTTTCATCTTAAGGGTCTCGAACCAATAATCGATACGAACAGATTTAGCCAGTGGTCTGTTATTCTAAAGACTACAGCATATGTTTTCAGAGCCATCAAGAACTTCCACGGGGTCCACTCGGAAGACACCAAAGGCCAATGGACCACTTACACATGTCGAATAAAACTCCGCTAGCGAATGACTGATCTCAATTGTAGCATGTCTGTAATAACATACGTACCTGGAACTATTGAGAACCAGAGCTACAGGTCCAAAGCCCTGGTACAGGAGGATGGTTGTGATGATCTGGGCCGCGGTCACCACGTAAAGCAAGATAGGTCATAACCCTAATTCCAAGACGTGATGCGACCCGTGCCGAGGGATAAGTGATCGAGGGGGTGACAAAGATGCTCGGTCGTTAACGGAATCTGTGGGGTACCTGGACAACCCCTATAGTAAGCGTCCCTTACCACGTTACTGCGGAGCTCTGGCGTGGGGGACCTTTGTTTCTCGCGCAACTCGTGGGTATCAACATGAATGAAGTGATTAAAAACAAAAACAATAAACAAACGGAGGTGCCAAACCCCTTTGCTAGAGGTGGTTTGGCGAGGTCTCCCCCCCGTAGGGAGAGTAGTGGAGCGACGAGTGCTGTATCCGATAGCACCAGTGACCCCCCAGCAGTGGTAGAAAATAGCCCTACCAACGCGCTGGACGGGCCACTATCCGCGATGCGCAAAGTGGTGGAGCAGCTCGATGCAATAATCGAGTTCACTACCGCGAAACAAAATATTAGCAAGGAGCTGAAACAGAGCCTGCTGATGCTCCGGAAGGCTGTTCGTGTCGCAAGACAGGAACAGCAGGCTTACGCCAAGAGGGTGGAATGTCGGGAGAAGTCCGACAGAGGAACCCAGACAGTGGCCTCCAAGAGGGAGGGAAGAGAGAAGGCAGACATAGGTACCCAGACAGGGGCCCTCCACTTCCCCTTCTATGGAGCAGCCATGTCGCTCGAAGCGGCGGCTGAGTTCTCCTCGAAGGGCAAAGGCAAGGGCAAGCGCAAGACGGCGTCGAACGCGAAGCGCACTAGGAGGACACTAGCGTCGACTGCTGTTGCGGCGCTATCGAGGATAATGTCCAACAGCTCAAAGGTGTGCGCCAGTAGACGTAGGTTACTGGCAGGTGTTGCCGTATCTATCCTCAGATACGGCGGCCCGTCATGGTCAAGAGCACTGAAGGTAACCAGTTACCTACAGAAACTGGAGAGCACCTACCGCGTGATGTGCCTCAGAGTGATATCTGCCTACCGCACGGTATCACACGATGCATCCTGTGTGATAGCGAGCATGATGCCAGTCGGGCTGGTCATTGGGGAAGATGAGGAGTGTTTCGAGCTACGTGGAAATAGAGGAGCTCGCGAGCGCACCAGGGTGACGTCGGTCGCCAGATGGCGGCGTGAGTGGGAGAACTCCTCGAAAGGTAGGTGGACCCACCGGCTGATACCGAACATATCGAGCTGGGTGGGAAGACCCCATGGGGAAGTTCACTTCCACCTGACACAATTCCTGTCAGGCCATGGCTGTTTTCGACAGCACCTCCACAGGTTCGGACACGCGGAGGTTCCAGCCTGCCCGGACTGCCCAGGTGTAGATAAAACTGCCGAACACATACTATTCGTATGTCCTCGGTTCGGCGTCGAAAGAAGAGCAATGTTTGACGTCTGTGGCTGGGACACAACCCCTGATACCCTTATTCAGCGGATGTGTCAATCGGTGGAGAAGTGGAACGTAGTCTCGGCTGCTACCACCCAGATTGCCAGTAGGCTATAGGTAATTTGGCGAACCGAGCAACAGATGACGGGCACGGCCAACTAGTGATTGGTTAGTTGGAGCGAAAAAGGCCGAGCGCAAAAAAGGGAGTGAATGGTCTGTTCATGCTGAGGCAGGTTTGGCGCAGCGACTGGCAACCGCGTAAGGGGTAAACCCAGCCACCCCGAAGCAAGGCAGAAGAGCGAGTGTATGTGGACTGCCTCATGCCAAAATGGGAGGGTCGTAGCGTAGTATGTTGGGACTTAGCTATCGATGCCTCGTGGCGTGGCAGAGGAGTGAAAGGGTGAGCATCCAAGTCAGTCCCACACGGTATGTTAAGGGTGAGCACAAAAGTCAGCCTCACATGGTATGGTAGAGGCTAGCACAAAAGTAAGCCTAGCAAGGAATGAAAAAGGCGAGCACACAAGTCAGCCTCGCATGGTATGTCAGAAGTGGGGCTTAAGAAAAATGTCCCACATGGGATGCCAGGGGGAGTGACAGGGGTATAATAGTGGCACGATCGAGAGTGAACCAGGTGATAGGGTGAGCACCCAAGTCAGCCTCACATGGTATGGGTGAGGCGAGCACAAAAGTAAGCCTAGCAAGGAATGAGTAAGGTGAACACACAAGTCAGCCTCGAAAGGAACGAAAAAGATGAGCACAAAAGTCAGCCTCATGTGGAGTGTTAGAGAGTGAATCAAGGTGCGATAGAGAGAGCACCCAAGTAAGCCTCATACAGGACGTATGAACGCGTGAGCGAAAGTGAATGAGTACATCAAGTACATCCATCCCCCCAGAAGTAATACCGAGAGGTAGTTCCTGGGGGGAACGATGGTGGAGCCCAATGGACTTTAGTCGGTATTAATGGCAGCGTCACCATTCGAGCCTGAGACTACAATAAATGAGATCAAGCAGCGCTACTACATACCCCGCTTGAAAGCCGCCTACAAATCAGTACGCAACAGCTGCCAGTTCTGCAAAAACGATCGTGCTCGCCCGCAGCCGCCACTGATGAGTGACTTGCCATCTCCACGCCTTGCGGCTTACAGACGTCCCTTCAGCCACATGAGAGTGAACTACTTAGGTCCAATGACAGTACGTGTCGGCCGCCGAACGGAAAAACGTTGGGGTGTCTTAGTCACGTGCCTCACGATACGTGCCATTCATTTGGAGGTCGCACACTCGCTCACAGCAGACTCTTGCATTATGGCTCTACGCAGCGTAATCGCTAGGAGGGGTATTCCGATTGCCATATATAGTGACCGCGGCACGAATTTAGTGGGAGCCAACAAAGAATTAACAACAGCTCTCAATGGACTGGATCATGAGATTGTGTCAGAACTTACCACACCGTTCACTACGTGGAGTTTCATCCCTCTTATGTCTCCTCATATGGGAGGAGCGTGGGAGAGATTAATCCGTACAGTCAAGCAAAATCTGAACAAGCTGCTCCCGGATCGTGTGCCAACTGATGAAACGCTAAGGAGTACACTCATAGAGGTAGAATACATCGTCAACTCGAGACCTCTGACCGACATCCCCCTTGATAATGACCAATCGCCGGTGCTAACTCCTAACCATTTCATCATTGGAACATCCAACGGGCTACCTCCGTGGACCTGTTTCGATGATAACCCCGCCACATTGAAACAGAACTGGCGTCTGTCCCAAATCATGGCAAACCAGTTCCGGCGCTAATGGCTTCACGATTACCTCCCGACGTTGACACGGAGAGCAAAATGGTTCACAAAAGTGAAACCGATCGAGATCAACGACATCGTGGTGATCGTCGATTCGAGATTCCCCCGCATCGCTGGCCAAAAGGCCGAGTAATTGCCACCAAGGTAGCACCAGATGGTCAAGTCGGATGGGCCAGGGTACAAACTATACATGGAACATACGAGCGACCTGCCGTAAAGCTCGCCGTGTTAGACGTTGGCTTAGGAAGAAATGCCACTTAGACAGACCTTCGAGGCATTGAAGGGGGAGTGTTAACGACGCAACTGTAGTACCTATTATAGTTCCTATTAGAAGAATAAGAAATAAATGTTTCCAATGAAAAGAAATTTGATTTCAATTAAGATTATGTTCATTTATCGTGTAATAAGCTCCTATTTAAGTTCAACCCTGCTTACTGGATTACACCAATACTTTGGCAGCTTGCAAGCGCAGGTAGTGTATTGACAGTCAATTTACCAATACTACCTTGACTTGGCGCTTCGAATTCGAAGCGTTGCGATGAGGTGATCATTCAATCGACTAAGTTTGGGCAATAAAGTCACGCGTGTTTTCCGGGTGATTCCAGCGAAGAAAAATGGAGGAAAATTTGGAGAATTACGACAATGGCGCAATCGGTAAATTGCTTAGGTATGTAAAAATAGATAAACCCAAAGATTTTTGATATCATGGCATTAAAAATTTAAATAATGAACAACCTAGTCAAAATATCGCGCATTTACACGCAGAAGATAGCGTTTCCCTAGTCCAGCACGACATATTTGTGTACCTAGCGCGCTACGCTTCTATGAATGACGTCATCATCGACTATTTAAACGGACGGATTTCGCTGAAGCAGCTCAGTCGCCTGTTGAGCGGTAGGCGAAGCAGATCACTGCGCTGTGTGCTTTTACAGCCAGTGTAGCTGAGTTAGAAGTCCGTTACACTGCCTGTGGAGATACGTTACCCAGTGAATGCGAATGAGCTTGTCCGTTCAAACACTATGCTATCTTTTGTGTTGTGCTCGTTTCCAGCACACTTATGTATAATTATTCGTACACAAAATAGTTTGTACATGCGAGCTCCATTTGCAAACACGGTTAACATAGTGTCGTGGTATTAGTTGTCTCTTTCGCTCTATCATCAGCGTTGATTCATTTTGCTTTGTGCGCTTGGGTTTAATGTTTGAAGCGTAGGTATGTGTAGGTAGATCTAATTTGTTACTAAATTGCACAACGAAAGTTTATTATTTACGTTCGATCAATTAATTGATTCATTTCCCCATCGCGTGATTCATTTCCACTCAGCCTATAGTACTTTGATTCTACTAATAGGTACATACTACAAAGCCTATTTATGAATGAATACACTGCCACTTGAAAAACCGTTGCAAAAACGCATCTTGTGCATATATAAAATTGTTTTTGATTCTTATATATTTATAGTTTCGATATATGATTAAGACCACTGTATTCGCTATATTTGTATGCGTACTTTAGGAATGTTATAATAATGGCAAAATGTTTGGTCTATATATGAAATGTGGTTATATTGTCTAAAATTTGATTTTTCTTCACTGGTCCGGGTTTTTTACCACACACAATCGCAGAGGTTTTACAAGCTAATCTTATTCTATAAAGATTTAGTTCCAGATATTAGTTCAATCACAGTTTCTGTCTTCTTTCTTCAGATCTTCTTAAATAAGTTTAATCGGATTCGATCACCTACTACAAATGAAATGACCTGATAACCAAGAAGGTTTGGTTCAATATGTAATATTCGATGTTGATTGGTTGTGATTGAACCTTACGTAAGATATGTTTGATTTAGTATTACTATAAATGTACTAAGAAAATAAATATTTTACATTAAGTAGTATAGTCCTACGTCTACAGCTCGTGCAACCCCATAGGGCTGCCCCTTGTAGTTTTTTTCAAACGCAACACTCTTAAGTAGCACACACCGTATTGAACTAAATCCAAACCACCCCGCCCACCCACTTTGCAAATCATTCTGTGACACAGTGCTGGTACCCGAAAAATCCGCACACGGCCACCGCTGCCGAAAATGCATAGCGTCTACCGCTTATTGTAGTGCCCAGACACTGCCGCCATGATCTTACCCGTTCGACATAAGAACAAAAACTGATTCAAACGGGTACGCGTCACCTCTATTTATAAACTAACCGTATATGGTTTAGTCACTTAGGTGCGAGTGTGTGCAAATGCCAACGTTACCGAAAATCGATAGCGCTTATTGCATCGCCCGGAGACGATGTTGGTCGTATGGGATAAGAGCAACAACTGATTTAAACGGACATGCGTTGCTTCTATTTATGACTTTTCGTGTTTCATTGAGCAACTAAGCTGCCCTCTCTTGACGGCTGTGTCTGAGAAATCTGCCTAACGAATGGTAATTTTCCCGTTTTTCGTGAACTTTTTAATTTTACCAATTTCCAAAAGTCTACTTTTATTGGGGAGATATTAAATTATTACCAATATTTAAGTTAGGTGTTTCTGAATCGGTTGGTGTATGAATGATTAAAATCCATCTAGTAATATCGGAGTTATAAGCGTGCAAACCTTACATAGTTTCGTTACATGGGAGATAGTTTAGATTTTAGAATGACACCTAGCCCCAGATAGTGGAGTAAGACATTTTTAATGCCAAAAGAAGGTTGAACAGGCTACACGGGTTTTGAAGTTCTCCGACGGAAGGGCGGATTCTCATTAAAGAAAATGGCGGCTAACGCAAAGCCAGCTCGACCAATCTCATGTATTCCCCGCGAAAAGACGGAAAATATATTATATGCTACCGGCGGAAGGACGGAAAGCATTAAGTAATCAACTCTTGGACGGAAGGGCCAAGAGTTGAATTCAATAAAATGAGCATTAAAATATATTAGAGGCTACCGGCGGAAGGACGGAAAGCTACAAATATTTAACTCTTTGACGAAAGAGCAAAGAGTTAGTCTCATTACAATTGATTATAGGCTACCGGCGGAAGGACGGAAAGCTTTAAGTAATCAACTCTTGGACGGAAGGGCCAAGAGTTGGTCTCAATAAAATAAACATTAAAATATATTAGAGGCTACCGGCGGAAGGAAGGAAAGCTACAAATATTTAACTTTTCGACGGAAGGGAAAAGAGTTGGTCTCATTACAATTGATTGTAGGCTACCGGCGGAAGGACGGAAAGCTTTAAATAGTCAACTCTTGGACGAAAGCGCCAAGAGTTGGTCTCAATAAAATAAACATTAAAATACATTAAAGGCTACCGGCGGAAGGACGGAAAGCTACAAATATTTAACTCTGACGGTAGGGCGAGATTGAAGAAAAGAATCTAGAAATCCTTTGGAGAACTCTCAGAATCATATTTAGCTTAAATACAGTACCACACAAAAAGAGATTTTGATTTATAAGCACATCCTAATTACATCCTAATGTTGAATGTTGCAGGATTGCACCGAGAAAACGCAAATCGATACCTCCAGCTTCCAAGCCCTCAAAATTAAGAGCAAAGCTTGTCTCCGTGGTTGAGGATTTGGAAATAGAGAGGAATCGAAGTGCAATATTGGCTGAATCGAGGAAAATTCGGGAAGAGAAAAGGACTTCTGGCGATAACGGGGCTACCGAATCAGAAGCCGACATCAATTTTGATGGTGGAGCAGGGCCGTCTAGCACTCGACGAGCAGAACAGTTATCGACATTAGAAGGTACTCGCTTTGTATCCTCGATCAACTAGTTGTCAGTATCATCGGTAAATATCCCGGAATGCAAGCCTTCGGAAGGAGACGAAATTCATAGACATAACTATGAAATGTGGAAAGATTTGTTGCTGGATTCTCTGTCTTTGGCTGGAATCGTCGATGAAAGGTTCAAGTACACAGTATTCAAGCTAAAAACCGGTTCCAGTTTGCTCGAGATATATCGCAATACAAAATCAGATCACGAAGCACCCGACACCGAGAAATTTCCCTTTTCGAATGCACTGCATAGACTGAAGGCATATTTCGGCTCAGGATCGGACGTTATGCTGCAACGCAGGAAATTGGCATTAATGACACAGTTAGAAGGGGAAAGAGATTTGAGTTTCATCACCCGAGTAGGAACAACGGCACGTCTGTGCAATTTTGACGAAGGAAAGGAATTCTACGAGATTGTTGCTACCGTGGCAGGGCACGCTAGACGTAAGGAGATTCGCACTGCAGCATTAAAGATGCTCAACCGTAGAGGTACACTCACCGATCTTATTGATGAAATTCGCCAAAACGAAGCTGTGCGCATTAATGAGGAATACTACGCCCTTAAACACAGTAATCAGCCACAAGCTATCATTGCTCAGGTTAGTGCATCTTCACCTGAAAATGCAATAACAAAAAAAACCTTTCAATGTTCGCGGACCTCAGCATCGTTATGGAAATCACCGAGCAAGGCTAAGGCGAAACCCAATACGTCCAGGACAACGTCGATTCGATAAACGAGCTGATGGAAGCGAAATAGCACACAACAATCGCTTCAGGGTATCCGATTCATCATATGACAAAAATGCTGGCGATGCTTCAGCTTTTATCACGCTGCATCCGATTGTCCAGCTAAAGACAAAGTTTGCAGAAACTGCGGTCGCGTAGGCCATTTTCAAAGAGTATGTCAGGCTAATCCAGTCGTTCCATCAGGGTCAAAGCAATTGATACCTGCAGTACCAGCAGAATCTCATCGCATTGCAGCATTCTGATGGTGCTGTATAACCTGTGGACGACGTGAGTGAATTGAAATAACTGGTGAACGTCGACACGCAAACACTCTTATTTTATTGATTTCCATTAAAAATTTTCGCTTACCTTATTTCGTGGAATTCTTTCAATATTGGAAGTAATAAACTTAATTACTAAGCAAGTGTAGTACTTGCAATTTATCATACGTAATATGTACATGTAAATAATATGAACTTAAATCCACTTGCTATTTTTGTTCTTCTGTTCCGAAGACGTCAAATCATGAGATCATAGATATTCACTATGAAGTTGTCTATTCGAACAAAGAACAGATTCGAATATCGACTCTAGCAGTAGTTTTTTTTAGTTTATGTTGGTTGTGAAGCATTCAATTGAGTTGAATTACACTTTTGAAATGATAATAAAAACTTTTAAAGAGAATCGTGTCATTGTTCAATACTATTTGAGAATTATGAATTGTTTTTAATTACGAATCAGCAATATCGTATCGATAAATCGGAAATAACGGGCCGCTTGTTGTGTCAACCCCGGATGTTAGAGAAGAAAAAAATAATATTAATTGTGGACTGGAATCTCGATTCCAAACGGCATTTATTGAAAGCAGAGATTTTACTGCAGTAGATTCTTATTTAATAGCAAATTTGGGGAAACTAATGGATGGAGTAATACAATGTGAAGTAGCAGGTAAATGAATTCTGTGAATTCTTGATTGACTCGGGCGCACAAGTCAACACGTTCATTGAGGATCTGTTCAAAGCGTTAATTGCCGATAGTAATTATAAGGAAAATGTGTACAACATATAAGATGGATCGGACTGTTTGGTAAGAGCGTACGCAGCTTCCGGCAACATTTTGGTGCTTGTGACATTTGAAGCTTCCTTGTATATTAGTGATGATCGGCCTGTGTACATTGAAAAATTTTATGTTGTCAGAGAATTGCGGTCCTTATTGAGCAGGGTTACGTCGAACAGGTATTGCGCCCTTATGCTAGGTCTCCATGTTCCAGTAAATCCAGCATTATGGTTGGACAGTTCGGAAACTGACATAAACGTTCGGAATCAACTATATGTCGCTTCTCTTACTGAAACAGGAGTGTTTCCAAAGTTCAATGTGCCCCCTGTAAGGATTTCGTACAACAAGTATGAAGTCCCATGTAGAAATATCTTTATGAACATCCCACCTGCTGCGAAGCCTTTGGTAGAGCAGAGGCTAAGACAGTTGATCCAAGCCGAGATAATTGAAAATGTATCTGATGACATGGATACATCCTTTTGTTCTTCCATGCTCGTCGTTCCGAAAGGGAAAAAATGATATCCGCTTAGTTATCGATTTAAGGGGACCGAATCGATTCATCAACAGAACGCCTTTTCCAATGCCAACGCTAGATCTTGGTCGAGCTCAACGGTGCTACCTGGTTTTCTACAATTGACTTATCGAACGCTTTCTTCCATGTCGAATTGCATAAGGATTCCCGTCATCTAACCAATTTCTTCACGGAATTCGGCATGTACAGGTTTGTTCGCTTACCATTTGGCCTCTGCAATGCTCCTGATATTTTCCAGGAAATACTGGGAGGTTGCAAAGGGGTAAGGAACTACCTAGACGATATACTAGTATTTGGTTCCACAAAAGAAGAGCATGATGCTAATCTGGAACCTGTTTTAACTCGTATGGGAGAGCATAATGTAAAGCTCAATGAATTCAAATGTGTTTTTGGTAGCAATTCAGTTAAATTTGTCGGCTTCATTTTGACTGGTGATGGGTGGAAAATGGAGGAGGAAAAGATCAGTGCAGTTGAAAAGTTTCGACGACCGACTAGCTGTTCAGAGGTGAAGAGTTTTTTAGGGCTGGTGACATTTGCTGATAAATTTATTTTAAATCGAGCGGACAAAACAGAGCGGCTTCGCCGTTTGGCTAACCCGGACAAGTTTCACTGGACACAAAAAGAGAAGGAGGATGAATTCAACTATCTAAGACGTGAAGCACTACAGACAATCAAAAGCTGGGTTATTACAAAGCTACCGACAAGACTGAACTGTTCGTTGATGCTTCACCCATAGGACTCGGAGCTGTGTTAGTACAGTATAATGAGTCGGGATCCGCTAGGATTATTGCGTGTGTATCTGAAGCGCTTACAGTCACGGAGCAATGATATCCTCATTCACATAAGGAAGCATTAGCTGTCGTTTGGGGCGTGGAGAGATTCTCGTTTTACCTGCTAAGCAGATCTTTCACAGTGCGGACAGACGCTGAAGCTAATGAGTACATATTCAATTCGCATTTTCGGCTAGGCAAACGAGCCGTGTCTCGAGCCGAAGCATGGGCACTTCGCTTGCAACCGTACGATTTTGTCATGAAGCGAGTACCGGGTGAGCAGAATATCGCCGATGCTCTTTCGCGGTTGATTCCATAAGCAGGAAAAACAATACCTGGATTTGCATGAATGCATGAATCGTCATTCCATTTTTTCCCCGACACCCATTTATGCCGCAGTCAACTCGCAAACGAATTGACAATGGTGGTCATGTAAGGGTCGCTTGTAGTGTCTCATTCACACGATCCGTTGGTCTTCCGCCACCGGAGCATTGCGTCAACGGTGCGTCAAAATTATTTACATGCAGGGTTCAGGAGACATTCAGACAGAACCAGTGCAGTAAAATTTCATTTCATTCAATCGAAACTGAATGAACGCAGTCGATCAGTCGTCTACAGTAGCATTCATATTCATTTAAGGTATCAGTTGCTGTTGATCTGAAGCTCGGTTCATGCCTCTTCACTCACCGTCGCTTTCAAATGAGTCGCAATTCATATTCAACCTCCTTCGTTTGATCCTCTCAAATGAATAGATCCGCTTTCAATTTACTCAGTGAGTACCAGTAAAATGAGATCCGGGTTAACCTAAGACAAGAAGAGACAACTAGCTTCGTATTTTTGGTTTTCTTGTCTTTTTTATGCCAGATGACAGATGAGTGTATGCAGTAGCGAGGTTGACAGTGTAGCCAATTTCTTTGTCATATTTAGAAATGTTGCTATAATACACATAATAATGACCGTTTTATTAACACACATTTCGCCAAAATTTATCTGGTACTAATCAATCCAACATTTTTATCACATACTACATGCTTCTAGCACATTTGGCCAGCATAACAGCCTATTCATGAGAATCAAATATTCAACAAAAATATAATAGAGATGAACGTACTACTAATTAACGTTTTTCATTACAACCAGTTCCGACAAGCTGTTATTACTAGATTTATTATTTTTCGTCTGAAATCTGCGAATTTAAGAAATTTTGGAAAAGACATATGATAGCCGCAGTATGCTATCATAATTGTACGAAGCTGTCAAATTCATTGCTAAAATCACATATATAATTCAGCTATTTTCTTTGCACCGCTACCAATATTTTCCTGTACACAATTTCGATTACATGGAAAAAGGGGTGAAACACTTCTACACTGGTTCTATAGGAACACATTTCGAGGACAGTCTACAGACACGAGAATAGTCGATATTCTCTTTCAGAAAGAATTCGAAAAGATTTTGCTCGATATGAATGCTATAAACAGGTCATATCGATGGTGGGTTTATTGATTTGAGGTAAACAAAAGTCGTCATATTGGATAGATTGCAATATGTCCTCAATCATCATTTGCCGTCATCTACTGACCAGCCTTGCAAAAGCGATATAGAACCGGAAACCGTCATCTTTTTTTTCAAAATGGCCCAAATTAATAAATTCCGGTATTTTATGATTACTTTAAATGCTACCCACATTGATAGTTGTTTTCACTGTTTCTTGTGACCAAAGACCGCCATCTTGGATTTCAAAATGGCTTCACTCCCTAAATGGCCCTCATCTTTGATTTAAAATTACTTTATCCATTGAGCTTGAGCTTGAGCTTGACCTTGTGACCACCCCTGGCTACTACTTCGTTATCGATCTGGACTAGCTGAAGTTACACAGGGAATCAGTAGATAATTATGTTTGGGATTAGGGAAACATCTTTCAATGTGCAACTCCTGGTAATCTTAAAGTGTCTATTGTTCAAAACCGGCACTGGCCAGGCCCGAACGTAGATCGCGGAAGGAAAGGGAAGGGACGTTAGTCCGATACTTGCTTTTGCTAGAAGCCGAATATACTACTGCGCACTCCACAACTGTCACGGGAGGAGGATATTTGTTAGTAACTAGATATCGACCCATCAACTCATGGACCGAGAACCAACGGCTTTACTTCCCTTCTGAAGGAAGGCGTAATCCACAGATTTTTTCACCTCAGAAAAATCTCAACGACCTCGGCTGGGATTGAACCCAGACCAACTGGGATGGGTGGCGGTTACGCTTACCACTCAATCACCTGCGCCTTCATTTAAAATGACTTTAACCATCGAGTTCCGTTATCTATCATCTTGGACTTTTAATGAGTTGGACCGTTTACTCCTAAGACATATTTTGAATATTTCTCTATTTTGGTAGTACGTCCATCTCAATTTCAATTTTTGTGGCAAATTTGATTCTGATAAATTGGCTGTTATGCTGGCCAAATTTGCTAGAACCATGTAGTATGTGATAAAAATGTTGGATTGGTTAGTCCCAGATACATTTTGGCGAAATGTGAGTTAATAAAACGGTCATTATTATGTGTATTATAGCAACATATCTAAATATGACAAAGAAATTGGCTGCACTGCCAATCTCGCTAGCTGCATACAGTCATTTGTCAACAATTATTCAGCAGGGCACAAGAAAGGCAAGAAAACCAAAAATACAAAGTCGGTTGTCTCCAAGATGAAGAGAAAAAAAGGTTCGGAACATTTTTCCTTTTTGAGTGCATTAGTTTTATACTTGTAAAATTAAGCATGGCCGCCGGGCCCCTGGTAGTAAACATAAACATCCGGACGAGTATCCCGGTTCTTTGGCGCACGATGAAAAGAAAAGGCCAGGTTTCACCTCGGATCTTCCGATTCGATAACTTAGGGACACTTTTTATCTCGAAACTACTAATAAAAAATAATTAATACCAAACCAAAACAAAACTTATATTCACAGAAAAGCCCACTACGTCATTTGTTTATTCTTTTCTTTTTCATATTTCGGTTAATCACCATCATCGAAAAAAATGACAACCTCACTCATACAGAGAATAAAATGTTCCAACCGTCTTGAGTTGTCTCGTCTTATTATAGCCTTTACCCTGTATGTATTTATTATCTTGGTCGGAGTTATTTTCAAGTCAGTGAGTCATATTCATTTGTGTGTGGTTCATTGGAATGGTTCACTTCCATTAGCTGAGACCGTGCCAATGTGAGGTTGGTTTTCAATAGAAACTAAACAGGCAAAAACGTCAAATGACCAGAACCTGTTATTCAATTGACAGTGAACTCTGAGTGACTCAAACGAAGACGGCAGCATAACTCAACTGATAACTGGTGGTATGCTTACAGTAAAAGACTAGCCGTTTCACTTGACCTGAATATTTTCGTTTGAAATTGATATTTTACCGCACTGGACAGAACAGGGGTGGCATTCCGTATCTCGATTCGAGTGACTCGATTCGAAATGTTTTGAAGTCGTTTCGACTAAATTGCGGCATTGCGAATCGCATTCGACCAAGCGTTCGAGCTTGTTAGATTGCGGTACTAGATTTCGACTGCCTGTTCGAGCGCAAACTGTCAAATAAGAGTATACACTGAGAAAAAATATTTTTAATTCTGCTACGAATAAGTTTCATTAAACCAACTTTGGTAAAATATAGGAATTGATTTAATTTATTTAGTTTTTAGTTGCTTGTTATCGAAATATATGTGGATAAGTTTCGCAAATATAACATTTTTTTCTAGTACACAATAGGGATGAGGACTTTGAAATAAAATCGATGTTGTCAAACATCGATCCAAAAAGATCCCATGTAATATGGAAATACAATTTTTTTCCTTTTATGTACGAAAAATAAATTTACCCTTTCCAAAAATATTTATACTATATAAAACAATTAATAAAAATAGTTTAGTCACCGATGATAACTTTTATGCATCGTACGGGCCAATGAACGTCAGATTTACAAATAAAATTTTAGTTCATTCCAATTTTTTTCTTGCATTCTTTAGCTAAAAATATTTGACAGGAATTTTTGTTATGGGTGAATATAATATTTACCTCAAGGTATGAGCTTTCAACTTTTAAAGTTAGAAAAATTAAACATTTTTCAATCGCTGATAGCTCGGAAAGTATTCGATGTATGGAAAAAAAATTAAATATAAAAAGTTGCATTTTCGCATGAGCTTGCCTGAAAAATTGAGTTTTTTTATAAAGTTGGATAAATTTTTTGCTTATTTTTTCTTCAAATAATAAAAATCATGTTAAAAATATTGTGTAAAAATTTTACTGTGTCAAAATATTCTGCGAGAAATTACAATTATAACATTAAAAAGAGCAATTTTACATTAAACGCCCTGTTGTGGGCGAGCTTTAATTGAAATATCTCGTAAAGTAATAAGGTTCTCAATATGATTATAAATGTTTTCATAGAATAAAAAACTTATTAGTTCAAGGTTGTTTTTTCAATATGTTTCTAATATTTGCAGAATTCATAACATAAATAACAAAAAAAAACTATATCAAATTTGGTGAGCTCATTCGAAATTGCACTTTTTATTATTAATAAATTTTTCCGTAAAACGAAGAGTTTCCGAGATATCAGTAGTTGAAAAATGATCTAATTCATAAAATTCAAAAGCTCAAAACTTGAAAAAAAAATCGATCGTATTCAGCCAAAACAAAAAATAGATGTCAATTATTTTCTGCTAAAAATGCAAGAAGAAATTTTGGTAGGAATTAAATTCGTGGTTGTAAATTTGACGTGGAATAACTCTTACATTAGATATGTAAAACTACTCAACTTTTCGTTTCGTTTCGATGCCATTTTTTCAGTTCGTGAATTAAACGAAACGAACTATTTACAATGCACGAAAATGGTACTTAATTCCACCTAAGAATTTTTTTCAGTGTAAACAAAATTGCAGTTTGTTTTGTTTCTTTCCGATGAGCGTCAAATTAGGTTTTACACAAACCGACATAACCTCACAAAATGAGCCGAATGAACTTCGTTTAACAATTCTTGGTGGTTTGTTTACATAGAAGTTACGTGAGTTCGAATGTAATAGATGAGCATCCGTTGCACTCGCACTCACGCAACTGACAAAGTAAACAAACCACTGAGAATTGTCAAACATGAACTTCGTTCATTATGAGTTCATTCGTGTCGTCATCTTGTAGAACTCAATTCACAGAATAAAAATAGTGATAGTGGTAAATAAAATGACCCAAACATGTTCATAATTTGTTGACGTCTCTCACTCTCACCACCTTTTTTCAATGCTTGGGCATTATTTTAGTTTGATATAACTGTATTCTTGAACTTCTTTCCAAAAAATTTTAATATTTCTCGCTGTTTAAGTTTAAGCACCGAAACATCGAAATACCTAGCTGGTAGTTTCTCTTATTCGGATCTCAGTTGCATGATGGAATGTATTATCTGCAGAATGAGTTATTCACAATTATTCTTAGATTAAATAACATATTTAATATCTAAATAATTGTTTAAAACAACACAACTTCGAACCCGCTTTTATCATTTTTTTTTGGAAAATAAAGCGAGCAAACAGCCCTTTTCAATAAAAATGGCTAATTTTGCATTAATTTTTTTGTTTTCAGGGTTTTTTCAGGAAACTGATAGCTTCCAAAAGCAACAATTTTTTCAGCAATTGATAACGCAAAAATTTAAAAACTAGTTCGTTAGGGCATGTTCAGGAGCGTTATATTTTGTATAGGAGTTTCAAAGTAGAACTGGAACTGAAACATTAACATCCCCAGCAGAGCGTTTTGTTTTATAATTTCGAATAGTTTTGTTTTAAAATTTAAAACTGTTATACGACGCCGTTCTATTTGTTGCTGATTTTAAAACACGTTTAGAACTGTGTTTTAAATACATGCAAAGTTTTCAGCACAGACGCTTAGACTCGATATACTGGGGAAAAATGAATTTAAATGCAATAACGCTGAAGGCATGGCGAGACATGAATTTTAAACTGAATAGAATATCCGCTGAAACTGCTGCTGGGGACAGCGAGTTCTAGTTTTAAAATTTTCAGTTTTATTTTATAGAACTGTCAAAATTATGAATCTAGAACTAAAACACTTCTGAACATGTTCTTATAATAGCCATTTTTAGTTGAAATAGTCAAGACAAAAATTCGTTTTCGTGTTTGTGTTTTCCATTTACGTGTTAATTAATGGTTTCGTTATAGCACACAACTAGGGATAGCGAGAACATAATCAAAATGAAGTGTTTCCAGAAATTGTAGATGGCATAATTATTAATCGGTTGATGCACTAAAATTTGTTAATAATTCAATTTGATTCAAAGTTCTTTGCTATATAAGATAATATTCTGTATTTTCATGCATTTAATGCAAATGATGATATAACACCTAATTTTGTTGGTGTACGTACATTATGGCATTGAATTGAAAGCTATATTGTGATATTGAAAACAATTGAGGTAGAGAACAAATGAATCAATTAGAATATAAAATTGTTTAAATCACCACTTTGAATAGGGTTACCAAATGGACTGAGAGCAAATTAAGGACATCCCTGCCAAATGTTATGCCAGCTATGTCACTTGAGCCAGAATTCTAAAAAAATACTGTCTCATTTTCCAACGGTTGAATTGGAACGTTGAATCTCAATCGAGACAAATTAGAATGGTGTAGTACCAATACCGAACGAAGATACCACTTTGGCCAAACCTCATATTGAGCTATCCAACAAATTTTGGTTACTTCTGAGTAAAACAAATTTTGGTTGCCATGAGTCGCAGAGAGTATGCATTAACAAAAAAAATCGCTGAAAGGAATTGAAATTAATTCTCTTGGAATAAAGTTGATCTGAATAATTTAATTCAGGGTGATTCGTCATGATATTTTTTTTATTGTTGTGAAAAAATTGAAAAATGGAGTAAATCGCGAATTGTTTATTTGTCAATCGAAAGAACATTTTTTGCCAGTAATTGTTTGAAAACAATTTCTTTTAAATGTTGACCATGTTGGCGCTTTAGGAAGTCCATTCAACTGGTCCAATTTTTGATGACGGATTCGAGCATTTCAAGTGGTATCTGGCTAATTACTCGAGTAATGTTGATTTCCAATGCTTGGGGATGTCACCGCCGCTATGTTTTCTTTACTGCGTGCCGGATGTGGTCGATTTGTTCGCTAATCATCCAATAACGAGAACTACAACGCTTACTTTTTGGTTGTATGGCGAATAGTTGAATCAGTTGGCCGATTATGTCGACCATATTATGGTCGGAGTGCATTAAACACATTTCCCACAGATCGCTGATTTTCGTAATATAGTTGAATAATTTGAAGATGGTGAGCCAGTGTAAGTCGTTCCATTATGAAATGGCAAACAATACTAAACTACAATAGCATGACAGTTTGCAGTTAGTACCCGTTACCTACTAGAAAATGCCCTGTTAAAAACTTCATGTTGAACCACCCTGTATATGCCAAGGTTTGAGACTAAAATTAAGGACATTTGAAGTAAAATAAGGACGCTTTCCAAAAACCTCGAAAATAAGGACATGTCCTTTAAAATAAGGACGGTTGGTAACCCTAACTTTGAAATCAAAAATGATTGTGATTCTATACATCTATCAAATAGCGATTAGACAAGTCAATGTGCCTTCACTTTGCTCCATCGATTTTTTTTAACACTTTTTTATTATTACTTGGTGTAGGATAATTTAACATCAATATTTAGTATTACCAACGACACGACCTGAAACTCTGTGAAACCTTTAACAGAAAACTTGTCCGAGTCATTCACCACCAGTACATTTAGTCACCCCTCCATGGAAACGAAAAAAATAGTTTTTCAGCAACACTTCCTTGCTTTGATTTTCAGTTGCTGGGTAGCAACCATAATTTTATGTTTACCTTGAGTCTCAAATTGGTTCTAATGTCTAATAAATAAGTTCCTTTTTTTTAATTTTAAAGTTCAGTGGAGCGAAACATTTAGTGAAAAACATGCTAGATTTCAGTTTATCGCTTAATAATCGTAAGTACTATCTTGTGTGATTCCATCGAGGTGTACATCCCGATTTGGCCAATACTGCAGCTAATATCTAAACAGATACAATACAAACATTAGCTGCTCCGGTGTTATGAACAGTATTCTTGCTCCTTCAAAGTTAAAAAAATCAATTGTTTCAATCGATTTATTGTAAAATCACACGTACCAAAACTTTATTGATCAGAGTAATTTTTTTCAGAGCATTTTTATGCAAATATTTTACTGCTTTCCACTCATCATCAAAGTCAGCTTGGGCTTGAGAAGAAAACTTTACGCAAATCACAAGTAGGGTGGATGTACCAATAGTCGCATGCTTAAGAAAAATTTTTGATAAAAAATCGATTAATAGACCTATGGGCAATGTTAATACATTAAACGAAAGCTTTCAGTCCCTACTTCATAGTAAAAGTATAAAGATGGCTTAGTAACCAATTTATGTATTCAAAACCGCTTGTACCACTATAGGAACACATGTACCAATAGTGGTGCAATCGCTAATTTCGGTTCCTATTGTTGCAAATCCCATTGCTTTCTTATGGGACTTGCAACTATAGGTACACTACATCAACTATAGGTGCAAGGGAGCTCAAAATTCTAAGAAAATCATTTTTTCAATAGTTATTTGAGCAAATTTCAAGGATAACAGTTTTATTGTCGCATAATTTTAGTGCGATGAATCGATAAAAAAAATATTTGTTGATGGTTGGTACCTTAGTTAGGCGTATAACCCACTACTGCAACTATTGGTACACCTCAACTATAGGAGCACCCACCCTATTTCCAAATATAAAAAAATAATCAAAATAACCAAAACTTAGTGCAAATATCACGCTATGGTGATTAAACACCATATGCAAATGGACTGTGCCAGTGAACCAGATTTCAAAATGGTAAGTTTTGCTTGCGATTCTCACCTTCCCAATATTCGCGCTAATTACGCTTCATCTTACCAGATTTTGAACCATTTATCCATTTGGAACATGGTATACGCGGCCTGTTGGAGAATTGTTCTATGGTTCGGAGAACACCAACCATTGATGACCCGTCCGATAGCCGACAAAGGGAGATTAGCCACGTTGCAACCATCAGGATATTAATACCAACGAGTACACGAACTGCCGTGACTATTACCCGGTTGTGTAAAAAAGTGTAGCTCTGGATTGTGTGGATTTTGTTGTTCCATCGATTTATTTAGGACCTGCATGCGGCAGAAATCTAAAGAAGTGGACATTAAATTATAGGTAAGTGCTACATTGTTTTTATGTTCAAAGCGAATATTGAAGATAGTACAGTTCAACCCCCCGTCGCTCTGTTCCAGATATGTCTATTCAAGAGAATGAGGGCAAGTAGAAGTATTCCATCCGATTGGATACAAAATATGTTCTTCGACTATACCGCTTCTCGGAAGATGTATTCGAAGGCATCGGCGAAGAATAATATAATATATAATGTTTTATATGCTCGGTGTTTATTTTGAATCTGAATGTTATTCCCTTATTCGACGTGTGTCATTACATCGATGAGTCCATCACAGTCCACTCCCGATGGTAGCAGATATATCGTCGTATCTCTGATGAAGGCGGTAGTTTGTGATTATAGGAAATGATGACTCAAATCTCTTGATGTTTTCAGGAAAAGTATTCTATTACCTAACGAAAAGGTTGTCGATCTACAATGTGATTAATTTTTACGTAGCTGATTATCACATCCACATGAGAGTGAATAGACTTTGAAACAGCGTGAATCCAACATGATCCCAATGCATCGTTGCAGCAAGCCGTGTTTTCCATCAACGGGGCAGAGGGAGCTAAGATAGAAAACTGCCGTCACTAATTGTGTATGATCATACACCTAGGGTTGACCCGCAGATTTCTAAAGCTCTGGAGGTAGACATCAACATTAGTATACGCTGGAATCTGACAAAAACGCGATTCCAAGTGATTGTTCGACATTTAGAATTTCACTTCCCCGGTCAACCGAATACAAAATCACCAGCCACTCTCGCTGTGGAAGATAAGCTATACGAGCATTACCCTCCTAAACAGCTGACAGGAAAAGGCGAGAGGCAGAATATTAGCATTGCCTGGAAATTACACTGCGGTGTCTTCCAGAATTTTTTGCAGGGTACGAAGAATCCGGTTACTCGTCGCCAGATTACAACAAAGGAACAAAGCTCACCTCCTTAGACAATATTTAAAAACCGCTGAAGGACGTTAACACGAAAAGAACACATTTGATATTGACTCGCCCACCAATCAAGGAGCAGCTGCAAATAAGCATCAGCAACAGAAAAGTGGTATGGGAAAATTAGAGGAATTTAATTTTTTTAAACCATTTTGAGCGACTTAATAGAATGTAAATTATTAAATTTTAGTAAATGGCGTAATATTTTTTTTCTCCCAAAATGGCAATAAAGTAGATTTGTTTTTCATACTAAATCCGAAATAGTTGTCCGACGGTGGATCTTGGCCACCTAGAAAAGAAGGGTTGGTCGGGAAAATAAATCTGAACCCAAGAAGTGGTAAAAGCCTAACTTACACTTTTCACACATAGTGCATAGAAATAATAAAATTCAGTACTAAAGTTTAAATTACCTGTTTTCTCACCGGGCCCGAAGAAATTGACGTAAAACATGGAGGCCAGAAGATCGCCTCCAAAAACCGAAGTATTCAGGTCAAACCCGGAGGGATGGCAATCCTACGTACACCAGCGGCAGAGAAATATCTTTCCGACTAACTGCTAAGAGCCTCGAAATCAGTTGTACTATAATGGTAACTGTATCTAAGGGGTCCGTAAATCGCGAAAAATTATAAAACAAAACCGATGCTGTTTGAATATCTTCCTAAAATTGCTTGATAATTATTACATTTATTTTGGAACAATTGTGTATGCAACAGCTACAAAAAATGCTGCACATTTATTACTGGAAAACAATACGGATTGTTCGTAGGTTCGAGGTATTCTTGCGGTTGGGTACCTATTCCGGTTTTGTCGTTATAACTCTTCGGAGGATTCGGTCTTGTGATGATAAACGGTAAATAGATGCCAAATGTATGATTAGTAGCAAGATAAATCGGTAAGATCGTACTGCGGAATGTGAATATTTAAGTTAATTGAAACATTTATTTGGTGTATATACTGGTGGTACCTGATGCACATACCTTCCTAATTATCACTTGGTGAGGTTGGTCAAAATAAAAAAGCCTGTATTTGTAGATTTATCAGTAAATCTGGGAGCGAAGTGATGAATCGAACTCTTCTATAATCAACCTATTTTTTGTTCTATGCAAATTCCCAAATGGGAAAATTTTGGACGATACCAAATTTTTTGTGCATAAGGACACATACCTTACATAACGTACGGTTTTTGTTTTAGTGTTTCGGATTCTCCTCGTCAGTAACTAGCGCCAACTGGGTGTCTAGTTAGACGATGTATCTAAGCTAGTACCCAAATTAGCACTAGTTAGACACTAAAATCCAAAAAGTCACACGTCTTGCGTGAACACTAAACAACTGGCTTATACCGAGTGATGTCTCGATAGTAAGCACAGAAGTTCTGTTTGCCGACGAAGAATATGAACCGAAACTGTCTTATGGTTTGAAGACCCAAACGCCTGAAATTATGCAAATTCCCAAATGGGAAAATTTTGGACGATACCAAATTTTTTGTGCATAAGGACACATACCTTACATAACGTACGGTTTTTGTTTTAGTGTTTCGGATTCTCCTCGTCAGTAACTAGCACCAACTGGGTGTCTAGTTAGACGATGTATCTAAGCTAGTACCCAAATTAGCACTAGTTAGACACTAAAATCCAAAAAGTCACACGTCTTGCGTGAACACTAAACAACTGGCTTATACCGAGTGATGTCTCGATAGTAAGCACAGAAGTTCTGTTTGCCGACGAAGAATATGAACCGAAACTGTCTTATGGTTTGAAGACCCAAACGCCTGAAATTATGCAAATTCCCAAATGGGAAAATTTTGGACGATACCAAATTTTTTGTGCATAAGGACACATACCTTACATAACGTACGGTTTTTGTTTTAGTGTTTCGGATTCTCCTCGTCAGTAACTAGCACCAACTGGGTGTCTAGTTAGACGATGTATCTAAGCTAGTACCCAAATTAGCACTAGTTAGACACTAAAATCCAAAAAGTCACACATCTTGCGTGAACACTAAACAACTGGCTTATACCGAGTGATGTCTCGATAGTAAGCACAGAAGTTCTGTTTGCCGACGAAGAATATGAACCGAAACTGTCTTATGGTTTGAAGACCCAAACGCCTGAAATTATGCAAATTCCCAAATGGGAAAATTTTGGACGATGCCAAATTTTTTGTGCATAAGGACACATACCTTACATAACGTACGGTTTTTGTTTTAGTGTTTCGGATTCTCCTCGTCAGTAACTAGCACCAACTGGGTGTCTAGTTAGACGATGTGTCCTTATGCACAAAAAATTTGGTATCGTTCAAATTTTCCCATTTGGGAATTTGCATAATTTCAGGCGTTTGGGTCTTCAAACCATAAGACAGTTTCGGTTCATATTCTTCTTTGGCAAACAGAACTTCTGTGCTTACTATCGAGACATCACTCGGTATAAGCCAGTTGTTTAGTGTTCACGCAAGACGTGTGACTTTTTGGATTTTAGTGTCTAACTAGTGCTAATTTGGGTACTAGCTTAGATACATCGTCTAACTAGACACCCAGTTGGTGCTAGTTACTGACGAGGAGAATCCGAAACACTAAAACAAAAACCGTACGTTATGTAAGGTATGTGTCCTTATGCACAAAAAATTTGGTATCGTCCAAAAGTGAAGTGAACACTAGTAGAGTGTGTTGGTGATTTCGTTACCCAGTGGGTAGGCACCCTCTGGGTTGTAAATACAGTCGGGTCTCCTACTACGCGATTAACTGGGGGCGTGAAAAAGGAATCCGCGTTGTAGGATACCCATAGCTTATGGGATTTCGACTAATTGGGGCTGTAGCCGATTATTTCGTCCGTGTCAACATGTAGCGCCATTCTTTCTTTGGCAAAGTTGTTGTACTCACTTGGGCCTACAACTTAAAGGAATTGGGTATCCAATTAGTTGAGAACTATGCCGCCAGGAGTGCTATGAAGAAAGAGTAAATAAATCGAAATTCTCGTCGTAATTTCGACTAGCATCAAATGGATTCAATGTCAAATATATCAAGACCCTGATTATTGTGAAAGGTGGTGTCTTCGGGGAATTTATAAAAGAAGTCCAGAGCTTCTGGATGGTATAAAGTATAACTCGCAATTACCCCACCAGGCGGCGCTAGTGCTAATGCAAATATTCAACACATGTTAAAATAATTCTATATCTCAACATCGTGATTAGATAGAGTAGTACTGACTTCAGCAAAGTTGCTCGAGAGGTCGAGGACTACCCAACGGTAACAGATTAGTTTGGAATACTCTCACTATGCGGCGCTAGTGAGCGTAGAAGCTTTCAACATATGGTAAATTATGATATATCTGAAAAGTCTAATAACTTTGAAAAGTGGTATTTTCGGCAAAGTTCTCGAGGAGGTCAAAGGCTACTAGATTATGGATAGATTAAATTGGAATGGACCCGCCAGGCGGCGCTGGTGAACATTTTCTTTCAAAGCATGTATCTCGAGATCATGATCATTTGGAAGGGTGGTGTTTTTGGCAATATTCATAGGCAGGTCGAACTCTGTCCTACGGCGAACAAATTAGTTCAGAACTCGCCCACTAGCCGATAATGAGAACGAAACTTTCATAACATTATTATTTTTAAAGTCTGATAATTTAGGAAAACGCTGTTTTTGGTAAAGTTCTCCAGGGCGACAAGTGCTGTTTGACAATGTATAGAAAAAAATTCAATTTTACCCACTAGAGGACGCGAGTGAGCACGAATTTTTCCTTTCAATTTCTGCATCTCAATATAAATGCAGTTTAGAAGGGTGGTGTTTTCAACAAAATTGCTCGAGTGGTCGAGGATTACCCAACGGTAACAGATTAGTTTACAATACTCTCACTATGCGGCGCTAGTGAGCGTAGATGCTTTCACCATGTAGTAGATAATAGATATATCTCAAAAGTCTCAAAAGTAGATAGATTAAAGTTGAATGAACCCGCCAGTTGGCGCTAGTGAGCATTATTTTCATATCCTGTATCTCGAGATCATGATCATTTGGAAGGGTGGTGTCTTTGGTAATATTCATAGACAGGTCGAGCTCTGTTTTAAGACGAATAAATTAATACTGAACTTGCCCAGTAAGCGTCGCTAATGAGAATGCAACTTTCTCAACATTATAGATAAAGTACGATAAGTAGGAAAACGCTGTTTTTGGTAAAGTCCTCCAGGGGGACAAGTGCTGTTTGACAATGGGAAAAATAAATGGTAAATATGTTGAAAGCTTCTACGCTCACAAGCGCCGCATAGTGAGAGTATTCCAAACTAATCTGTTACCGTTGGGTAGTCCTCGACCTGTCGAGCAATTTTGCTGAAGTCAGTACTACTCTACAGTGTTTCAAAAATCACTCCAATCAGCAGGCGTTGATAAAACCATAGTTTGACAAATCATTAAAATCCATGATTTCATCACTCTAGGTTTTTTGGCTCCTGAGGAGTGAAAACCTCCAAGGAGTGAAAACAGGTTACTAGATTATAATTGCCGCATACAGTTTAAAAGCCCGAGTTCAATTTTGATTTTCAATTTTCATTTTATCAAGCACAAAAGCAAAACAGATCCTTGGTACAGTTCATGGCGAAACCTTCTTTTCGAGAGACCTCGAAGGCCAGCATTCAATGGTTAGCGTACTAGGCTAGGCTTAGGCCATTACAGTAATAAATAATTCACCTGTTTTGCATCCTTCCACTATGCATTTGAACTTTTGGATTTCATCACTTCAGCAGAAACTGTTTGGGACGGAGTGTGCTCTAAAACAATCATCGGTCCTTATTTTTTAAAAGAGGGAGAGACCATCGACAACGCACGCTACTGTTGGATTTAAGTGCACTTTGTCTGTCCAGAAATGCATAAAGAAGGTCTGAAAAACTTCTGTTTTCAACAAGACAGGGCACCTTACCACACCGCAATCAAGTTCTTACAGAGCAAATTCCCTGGATGCGTTGTCTCAAAAAATGGTGATTTGGAATGCCCTTCTCGTTCTCCGGATTTAACCGCGCCAGACTTTTTCTGTGAGGTTATTTGAAAAGTAAAGTGTATTCTAGCTAACCTAAGCATCTTGACGAACTCAAAGCTAATATACGAGCTGAAATTACGGCGATTAAGCCCGAAACGCTGCCCAATGTCATGCAAAATGCCCGCAAAAGAGATGCTTTTTGTGTATCAAATGGGGGTGGTCATTTAATCGACGTTGTATTCTAAACCTGGTTTATAATAAATGGGATAAAATATCCTAAAAAACTTGTTTACTTGTGAAAACGGCTAAAAAATGGTGGAGTTATTCAATGTTGACAAAGGATACATCGAGCTGGCACACCCTGTGCAATCTGCTGGGATATTTGAGAAATTAAACATACATGAAGCCCTACTAGCAAAGCTTGAAATTAAATTCGGTTTATAAGCGGCGCCAGAACAAGAATCACAAACCGGAGTGGACAAGAGGAGCCAAAAACAGGAGTGAAAACCTAAGAGTCAAAACCAACTTAGATTGCTTTGTTTTTTACTCACTCCCAGAAACGTGCATAACATTGATTGGTTTCCACTGCTCCTTTGGAAGCAGGCTCCTTGGTGTGAAATGTGTGGTTTATTTGAAACACTGCTACTCTATCTAATCACGATGTTGAGATATAGAATTATTTTAACATGTGTTGAATATTTGCATTAGCACTAGCGCCGCCTGGTGGAGTAATTGTGAGTTATACTTTCTACCATCCAGAAGCTCTGGACTTCTTTTATAAATTCCCCGAAGACACCACCTTTCAAAATAATCAGGGTCTTGATATATTTGACATTGAATCCTTTTGATGATAGTCGAATTTACGACGAGAATTTCGATTTATTTACTCTTTCTTTATAGCACCTCTGGCGGCATAGTTCTCAACTAATTATTCTAAGTTGTAGGCCCAAGTGAGTACAACAACTTTGCCAAAGAAAGTATGGCGCTACATGTTGACACGGACGAAATATTTGGCCACAGCCCTAATTAGTCAAAATCCCATAAGCTACGGGTATCCTACAACGCGGGTACCGCGCAGTAGGAATCCGCGTTGTAGGAATCCGCGTAGTAGGAGACCCGACTGTATGCTGAAATGATAAACTGGTTAAGGTTGAAGTACTGTAACCTGTAAGTACTGTAACGCGGTGTGGGGGAGGAATGCTTTTCTTATTTTCGATTTTTGCCCGTTCTCTGTCCAACCTCAAGGAGGTTCGAGAGAATTTAGCCAGGCCTGCGTGGGAATATATTCCTTAACCGTGTGTGTGGAGGGGGGGGGGGGGGGTTGGTGGTATGTGCTAAGCTTGGGGTGTTTTTGTTTTGTCTACTAGAATACTAAGACCGATCATGATCCATATCGCCTTCGTGGGTTGTTCAACGGGAGAATCGCTCGATTTACTTGATGGTTATTGTTCGGATTATGCAGAGGGCTTGATTAGGAGGGAATAGAGTATGGTGATAGAGTCGGGAACCCTTTTTTCGCACCATACGTGGGAACTTCGTGAAAATCAATCAACAGTACTGCAACAATATGCTACATAAGCTGATTGATTTTCATAGTAATCTAGCGCGCGGTGTAGAGGGGAGCTGGTCTTTTTTCGTTTTCGATTTTCGTATCATTGTTCGTTCATACTTAAGGAATCATTAACCTAGCTGGGCGTTGGGGCAACTCCCTAAAATCTGGGACTGTGACTGCGTCGATATTGATCTGCATTCATGCATCAATGTACAGTGCAGATCAGCAGGTTGTCCTCAAGTTGTTTCAGGGACATTTTTACAATCTCGATTGGTTCTGGTCAGTAGTGGAGTAGCACGACACGAGCGGTTTCTTATGTTTATGCTCACATGTAATTTGTAAATTGGTTTCTTGTCGTTCGCTATTAAATACGTTTGGCTATATATATATATATATATATATATATATATATATATATATATATATATATATATATATATATATATATATATATATATATATATATATATATATATATATATATATATATATATATATATATATATATATATATATATATATATATATATATATATATATATATATATATATATATATATATATATATATATATATATGTGTGTGTGTGTGTGTGTGTGTGTGTACATGTGTGTATATATTTTTAAGGATAAGTGCGTATGAATGATTGCGTATGTGTATGTATACATGCATCTATTCATATGTATGTATGCAGGTATACTACTATGTGTGTATATATGTGCACGCACTGGACATCTGAAGGTAGATCGCCATCGGCGGTCCAGCAAAGTTTTTCTAAGACGTTGAAGCCAGGTGCAGCCAGCGGGTGTTGTTGTCGTGGGTGCTATGACTCGATATATGGGAAGACTAAATTGTGGTTTGATTTGAGATTGTTAAAAATACTCTTATCCAGTGGGTCTAGTACCCAATTCTCAAACGATTACAGATATCAGGCTAGCTCAAAGTTTTAGCAATACTCCCACGGCCGGCTGTTTGGAGTTCAAATTGCTGTAGTTTAGGGAAAAGTAAATCACTCTCGATAGCCGGCTATCTAGATTTTAAACACAAGAAAAACATAACTAAATATTATTTTGGTCCGAGTATACGTGTACTCGGAGACTAACCATCCCACCATATAAAACATTCATTTCGTGGTCGCTTTGCCTGCTTGTGGCGAATTCTAGACCTGTGCCTGTCCTCCAGTCCAACTCCGTAATACCTATGGAAGCGTCGCTGACTCGGTGGCCTTCCTTAAGTAGGTATTACATCAACATTTCCTACCTTATCCTAAGTATCGGTGAAGATGGTCGTGGCCGGCAATGACGATTCTCATACTATTGGTTTACTGAACTCACAAGAGATAAAGTTCATTCCCGATCATTTATCTCACAAGCAAGATGAGTTGAACTACCTATGGACAACATGATAATCGTTAGTATTCAATCTACGAATAGCACCGTGCTTCGCAACGCAACGCAACGCAACGCCAGGTATGGCATCGGATGTCGTGAAATATGTGAAACAGTGCGAGACCTGTGCAATGCTATCCAGTAAGAGTCCTCCAGTTCCACTATCGAGCCGAGAGCTGCCAGACGGACCGTGGCAGATAATTCAGATTGATTTTCTGTCGATGCTCACGTTTGGTTCCGGACACTTTCTGGTCGCAGTCGACACTTATTCGCGGTACCTATCAGTCGTAGAAATGAAGCAAACGGATGCTGATAGTACCAATGCTGCTTTGTGTGAATTATTTAAAACTTGGGGTTGTCCAAAAATTGTCCAAAGTGATAATGGATCACCCTTCCAGAGTACGACGTTTGTGCAGTTTTGGGAAGTGAAAGGAGTGAGGGTTCGAAAAGCTATTCCCCTCTGTCCACAATCAAATGGATTAGTAGAAAGACAGAATCAAGGGATAATAAAAACTCTTGCTGGATCTAAAATTGATGGATTGAATTGGAAAATTTCCCTACAACGCTATGTGCATCACCACAATACCTTGATTCCACACTCGCGACTGCTTGTCACTCCCTTTGAGCTAATGACTGGATGGAAGTTCCGTGGCACATTCCCAAGCCTATGAGACGGCACCAATGAGAATTTGGACAGAACTGACATAAGAGAGGTTGACGCTGAATCGAAGCTACTGAGCAAGAAACATGCGGACTTAGCACGAGGAGCTAAAGATTCCAATATAACGGCGAGTGATAAAGTCCTAATTTTGCAACAAAAACGAAATAAAGTGGATCCCAATTTTTCTTCAGAACAATATACAGTCGTGTCAAGAGTTGGTGCAAAAATTGTTGTAGTTAGCAACAATGGACTTCAATACACCTGAAACGTAAACGACGTTAGGAAAGCACCACATGATCCGATTGTCTCTGGTTTAGTGAAAAGATCTAAGGATGATCTCACGAGAGTGTCTGCGGGAGTTCGAAATCAAGGCCCTTTATATTCAGCGGATATTCAGGATGAAGATGCAGTAACGACTACAAGATCTCTTCGGCAAAGAAATATGATTAGAAAGCCTGCAAAGTCGGATGATAAGTTCGCATATCAAGTTTACAGTTAGAATGGACAAGAAGGGCAATGTAGTGCCTATTGTAGTATCTAAAGAAGAATAAGAAATAACTGTTTCCAATGAAAAGAAATTTGATTTCAATTAAGATTATTTTCATTTAGCGTGTAATAAGCTCCTATTTAAGTTCAACGCTGCTTACTGGATTACACCAATACTTTGGCAGCTTGCAAGCGCAGGTAGTGTATTGACAGACAATTTACCAATACTACCTTGACTTGGTGTTTTCCGGGTAATTCCAGCGAAGAAAAATGGAGGAAAAATTGTAGATTTACGACAGCAACGTCTACAAGTAAGCTAATGTCTGTGTCACCCTGCATACCCCTGGTTGAAGCGACCGAAGTGATCGTTGACTGCACCCAAGGATCGACGAAGGGATCGGCAGCCTAAAAGAAGGTCAACTGAACGTACATTGAGGAGGAAGAAAAAAGACAAAAAAAAATTATTGCTGTTAAATTTGTTACTCCTATTTAAAATTATATTATTTACATACACGACACCTAGCACCTCACATCGAACAGCTGCTGCCACACCTATGTACCCCTCCGGAATTGGCGCCTGTCAGTGTTTTTGCCGCTATCGACGCGCTCATTAGAGCAAGATAATAATGAATTGACAAATCATATTGCGATTCAAGATTTAGAAGGGATAGAGCTAGGTCTAATTAATTCCCATTCAACTAACACTTCTCCAAGAGAATCTCAGTCAAGAACAGAAATCTTGGTCTATTGCCAAAACTTTAACCGCATGAAAAGTGCAGCTAAGATGAATGTGATTCAAAACAAAATATTAGGTTGTCATTATTCCGTAATTTTAGCAACTGAGACTAGTTGGGACGAAACAGTGAGAAGTGAAGAAGTTTTCGGGAGCAATTACAATGTATTTAGGGATGACCGTGATTGTCATGTATCTGGTAAGAAGTCAGGAGGTGGCGCTTTGATTGCGATTTCAGCAAAACTAAATGCAGAAGTTATCAAAACTATAAAATCAAAAGAATTCGAGCATGTGTGGGTGAAAGTACATGTTAAAGACGAAACTCACGTTTTCGCTTCGGTGTATTTTCCTCCAAATTTTGCTCGAAAAACGACTTACGAAAAGTTTTATCATGCTGCTGAATGCATTATTAATAGTCTTTCCCCGCACGTAAAAGTTCACATAAATGGCGATTTCAATCAACGCGGTATTGATTTCATACCGGATGCTGATAATGAGAGCATCCTACTTCCTGTTGTAGGGGAAAATGAAACTTTGCAGTTCATTTGCGATAAATCTGCCAGTTTAGGACTTAATCAAATAAATCACATAAGAAATCAGCGACATTGCTATTTAGATTTATTAATGACGAATATAGACGAAGACTTCTGTGTAACGGAATCACTTACTCCCTTATGGAATAATGAAGCTTATCATACAGCCATTGAGTTTTCTATATTCTTGCATGTTAACGACAGACCTGGTGATAGTGAATTTGAGGAGGTATTTGATTACGAGTCCGCTAACTATGAAAGCTTGAGGCAAAAAATTAATGCAATAAACTGGCAAATGATTTTAAGAAATGAAGAAAATGTTGAAGCTGCCGTAGACATCTTCTACAAAATATTATTTGAAGTCATTCACGAAGATATACCATTGAAAAGAAGAAGGCGTCACTATAACTCAAAACATCCCATCTGGTTTAATAGAGAAATCAAAAATTTAAAAAAATCGTAAGCAGAAAGCACACAAAATCTACAAAAAATACAACAGCGAAGATAACTTAACAAACTATTTAAATCTATGCGATCAATTGAACCTTGCCATTGATATCGCGTTTAAAGAGTACAATGCAAGAACAGAACGCAATATAAAAACTTGCCCAAAAATCTTCTTTAATTACGTAAAAACTAAAATAAAATCGGATTATTTCCCAACATAGGGTGACCATACGTCCTGGTTTCCCAGGACATGTCCTGGTTTTGCATTGACTGTCCTGGTGTCCTGGGAAGTCGAGGAAAATGCTTGATTTGTCCTGGTTTTTCTCCTGTAAGCCTAATATATTTCTATTTATTCAGTCTTCGCTTTTCACTATGCTCCAGATCGCAGTTACGACCGACCGTAACCATAACTGCAACTTATACTCATCCTCCATCGGAATGCGACAAACAGAACTTAATAAGTCGAATCTCCCAATTGTACCTTCCGATGTTTTTTTTAATCTCTCAAGAGTGCCTCGTCAATATCGATGAAACAATGTATACCAGCGCTTCTTCTTGGCTTAAATCGCCTTTCAATCCGGGACCCGAAGAATTCTCTTTGGTACTTCTGAAAAAACACATCGGCGTTTGGGTGCTTCTGCTTCTACTTGAGTCCTCTTGCTAGTGGCTTTTTTCGTGTTACTGGAAATTCGTTTCATAAAAAGAAAAATATCAACTATCGTGGAAAATTTCATTGAGCGCTCTCTCGAGCTGGGGATCATGGAAATACTATGGGGTCGATACCAGTACCTAATCAATCGCTCTGCTTGTTAACAGTGCAGTGAATGAAACGAACGTTTCTACCTACAGTCTGCTATCTATATGAACCGTGTCAGTACTATAAACAAGCAAAGCAATCGAATAATAAAATTCATCCCAAGACAGTTTGAACAATAAAGCAACGTTACTTCCATCGGTGCGATATCGATCATTCATTTCAAGATGTTTGAAACTCAACAGCAAATTTACAAATGCAGTTTAGACTAACGGAAGTCGTCGTCATACACCACACTCGTTACTGTTAACGTTTAAAATTTGGCCATAACGGAAAGTTACGCTATGGAAGACAACATACAATATGTCGTTGAGCATGATAATGTTAGGACCAAGATACCCGTTTGTATTGACAATAATAAGATTGATATGCGTCTGCACGATCTACACCTGGGTACTATTAATAAATTTATTACAGCCATCATGTCGGAATACGTAAGATGGAATCCTTTAAGGTTGAAACCTGGAGATAATTTTTCTAGGTATTTCCAACGGTGTTTGTTGGTGAGAATGCGAGTGTCGGAACCTATTCCATCATATCTGAACTTTCAATTCAAAGCAAAACGCGTGACCAAATGTCAAATCACGCTATGCACGCATGAAGGACAGACTGCGTACCCTGCGTTGTTACACAAGAAGACACACTTCGAGAAACCATGCACACAAACTTCTAACGAAGCAATATCAACTGCAAGCATCACACAGCCCTTTGTCAACATCAACTAAACCAGAAAGCACCGGTGTGGCAGCTCAAGCACCAACGAATACTGGAACAAGGGAACCTACGCACAGCGTGTCCGATCATTGTGATGCGCCTACCAGGTAATCGTGAAAACCCATACAACATTAACAGCGAGTATAGCATGAACGAAAACGATAAACCGAGAGAAAGTGGACTAAGTGATCCACAAGCAACAAGAGGCAATGAAATAAATAGATCTTCAACAAGAAATAATATCTTTACGCAAAGTAACAAATCGCGTACACAAGATCCGATGGATATACAATAAAATTCGATATATTTATTTTTATTTACACATTGATAACATTAAAAGATCCACGGCTCAGGTAATGCATTGAGGCGTATCAAATAAATGAAATAGCTAATGGACTATTAACATGCCGTCACGCTTGGACGCTGAATAGCGACTAACCGCCGAGTCTAGCATCCTACATAATAGGGTGTATGGAATGTCGCGCTCAAACCAGTGCTGCGAAATTTCAAAATCAGTTTCTGCTTGTATTTACTGAAACCAAAATTCAGATTCAGCGCCTCCCTCATTCATTAACTTTCCAACTGACTGAAACTTTATGCATAATGGAATGCTTGAGTGCAGAGGAAATATAAATTCCAAAGCATTTATTTGTTTTTATGTGGACAGTTTGAAGGCAGAAGCTGACATCTTCTACATTTTCGAGCATAAGTGAACTGCATAATCTAATTATTATCTGGTGCACTTTTGCTCAATAATACCTCTCATAGGTAGAACGGAAACAAAATTCGGTTTGCTTCTGAAACCGAACATGTCCGAACCTGAATACGCTGTGTCGGGAGAACGAATGACGAGGGAAACGAACCAAACATTTCCTTCATCGCGACGGGCATGAATTGAATTTTGTTTTCTTTCAAGTTCACGCAGGGATGTCAATTTTTTCAAGCTCTGGCTCAAATTGATATTATTTACACCAAGCTATCCACCAGTTTTCATATAACAATCGATTAAACGGAGAAATTGTTGGTAACAACGGTAGGTTTTGCAGCTCTCAAATCGAGAGATAATGGTTGTCATTGTCGTGTTTTTAGTACTGAAAACTCCTCGTCGGTCCTGCACGGACCATCTCAGCATGAAACGTTTGCGTGGTGGTGTAGCTAGAACTGCCTTTGTTGTCTTGGTGATCGAATTCCGACGAAAGACTTTCTGGCAGAGCTCTTCTTCCCAGACTCCCAGAACTTTTTTACTGACGAAGCTCTGCCTACCAGACCCCAGAACTTTTAACCTGCCGAAAACATGCGGAAACGGCAATGTCGATTGAGAGGTAGTGGGGGGAAGCAGTACCCTTTCGACTGTCCTGGTTTTTTACTTGTCTGATATGGTCACCCTATCCCAACAGAAATGCATCTTGATGGAAAGGTAGGCGATAACTCAGAGGAAATCTGCAATCTTTTTGCAACATTCTTCCAGGAAGTTTACACTACATTTTCAGAGAAGGATCGAGAGCGTGAATACTTTTCATTCCTCCCAGAACTTTCAAGAGATATTAACATTAAACAGATAAAAGTACATACAATCATAGATGCCTTAAAAAACTTGGATAGCTCTAAAAGCCCTGGACCTGATGGCGTTCCACCGGTGTTTTTAAAAACTTTGTCAATAGAACTAACCGCTCCTTTATTTTGGCTTTTTAACATGTCTCTAGAATCAGGTTGTTTTCCTAAAACATGGAAAAGCTCTTTCCTAGTTCCAATTTTTAAAAATGGTAAAAAATCCGATGTGCGTAACTATCGTGGAATAGCTATCATCTCGTGCATTCCCAAGATTTTCGAGGCGATTGTTAATGAAAATTTATTCCACCAAATCAAGAACAGAATTACCCATGTGCAACATGGTTTTTTCAAAGGGCGTTCTACAAGTACAAATCTACTCGAATTCATTAATTACACATTAACAGCAATGGATAACGGAAACCACGTTGAAGCTCTTTATACAGATTTTAGCAAAGCATTTGATCGCATCGACATACCCATGCTACTTTTTAAATTAGAAAAAATGGGGTTTGAGCCAGGACTTCTTACATGGGTACAATCATATCTTACAAATCGTGAACAAGCTGTTAGATTTAAAGGGATAAAATCAATCCCAATTCAAGTTACATCAGGAGTCCCTGAAGGGTCTCATTTGGGGCCGCTATTCTTTATTTTATTTGTTAACGACATTTCCTTCATTCCAAAAAATGTAAAAGTTCTTTTATATGCTGATGATATGAAATTATTTCTAGAAATAAGAAATGGTGAAGACTTTCAGACATTTCAAAACGAAGTAAATATATTTTATACATGGTGTAATAAAAGCCTGCTGAAACTGAATGTAAAAAAATGTAATTCCATAACATTGAGTAGAAAGAATAATATACAGAACAATAGAATCTTATTGGGAAATCAACAAGTAGAAAAGTGTGACAGAATAAGAGATCTAGGAGTTATTATAGATTCCAAAATAACATTCATAGATCATTATAACACAATAATTAACAAAGTAAACAGCACACTAGGTTTTATTAAACGCTTCTGCTATAATTTCCAAGATCCCTACACAATAAAAACATTATATGTAGCCTATGTGTGTTCAACACTAGAATATTGTAGTATAGTTTGGTCGCCTTTTTCAGCAACACATGCAAACCGGATAGAATCAGTACAAAAGCAGTTTTTGATGTTCGCTCTTCGTAAACTAGGTTGGACTGGACTACATTTGCCATCTTATGAAGCACGGTGCATGCTAATTGACATTCAAACCTTGAAAGATCGTCGTGAATTTTCTATGGTATCATTTGTAAACGACATTGTATCACATCGTATTCATTCAATCGAACTTTTATCGAAACTAAATTTTTATGCTCCTTCTCGACAACTACGTAACCGTAGCATCTTTTGTACAATTCGCCATCGCACCAATTATGCCAAGTTTGGCCCTTTAAACCAAATGATGAATATTTACAACAAACATTGCGAAAGCATTGACTTCACTATGTCGAAAACAAAACTTAAGCAGCAGTTTAAAGTAAACCAAAATTTTAACTAGTGTTAAGTTAGTTTAATAATTATTGTAAGAAACCGGTCTACATCTGATTGACGACTTGAAATAAATAAACAAATATTTCTACCTAAATTATTCTACCTAACTAAACGGTAAGAGAATTATACAGTGAACTTAATATCTAACGAATTAAACCTAAATACACATTATTAATCACAGGAATTGCTACAAAACAAGTGATCGAAGAGCATATGTAAAATTTACTGAACATTAGGTGAGAAATGGGAAATAGCACTTAACCTAAAGCAAAATTATGAAAAGGCTTATTTATTAGGGTTTCTACGGCTATATATACATACAGTTAAAACGTTATATTGAAGCGCGATAGCGAGGAAAGTACTACAGTAGGTATGCATTTAATATCAGATAACCTCAAACTGATGCCTTTTATGTACTATCGCAGGAATTTTGTAATCTTCGCTAATATATTGACAGAATTGGAAGCTTCGCCTTTTTATCGCCAACACTGATCTTGTATTATTTATTGAGATAAATGATTGGTTTTAATGATGGAATTTGAAAAAAATGCTCTCGTGGCCTTCAATAAAGGAGCCAATTGATAAGATGCTCATTAGAAACCCAATTATTACTAGTGCCAATTTGGGTACTAGTTTAGATACATCGTCTAACTAGACACCCAGATGGTGCTAGTTACTGACGAGATGAATTCGAAACACAAATAAACAAAACTTAATTTAAGTTAGGTTTTATGCCCTTAATCCAATTTTCCCTTTTGGGAATTAAGACTGCCAATTATTACGTTTTAAGATAGTGTGTAACATGTTGGATTCTTAAGATATGGAATACATGCGTAATTGAAGAGAAATTTGGACCTGAAAAATAAATTAAAAAATATGTACGTTATATTGAGGAAAAATGTACGTTATATCGAGTGACGCTATATCGAGGGTACGTTATTACGAGGGTACGCTATATCGAGGGTACGTTGTATCGAAGATTACCTTAGTTGGAGTTAGCGCGCGAAGACTCTTTAATTATAATTAGTAAGCGTCGCCGGCCACACGGAAGAACAGGAGTATGTAATTAGTTAGCTCCACAGTGTGACAATCTGATCGTGGTGAGCAGACCCGTGCGCGAGGGAGGGTTTTAGGGGTTCAAACCCCTCCAATGAGAAATAATTAATAAAAATTAATTGACTTTTTGTTTAGGAAAAAAATACACCGCGAACCATTTTGACACATAAAATGTTATTTGAGTTCAGTAACTCTAGAAACAAGTGACTGAATAAAACATTGCGAGTGTGACTGGAAAGGGATGTACGTCAAGTTGGTCGGCTTTTCTGGATCGATTCACGTTTCGACAAATTTTAAAATTAGCAACAGTTGTGAGTAGATCAGTTACACAGCAAAGGTCTGTCAGTGAGCTAGCAACGGGAGATAAGAAGGAAAAACATAAAGTTGCAGAAAATCTGGATATCTTTGTCTGGAAAAATTTCACCACCGTGGATCTCTCCGTCGGATTGGCTAACAGCTTAATGCTTTGCGAAAATGAGCATCAGTATTGGGAGAAATACCGCCGCCGAGAAACTCTCAGCACTAAATAAATCAGCTTGCAAATAAATAGGAACGATGGAAGGAAGGTAATGGTAAAGAGATCTAAATTATCATGGTCGACACCTTCGGATTGGTACGTATCTCAACAGGTGATGATATTTGCAGGAGATCTGAGGAGGTCAGCTATACCGCAAAGGTTGGACAGCAAGCAAGCAAAGACAGCAGTGGAAAGAACATGAACGATTAACACAATATAAAAAGAGTAAGAGCACAAGCTCTACTGAAGTAGTACCCAATTGTTGCCCCGCATGGATGAGGTTTCCCAGATACAAGAAATATAAATTTAGTCGGTAGGTTTAACTACTGCGAACCAATCCGACGCGACCACAAGCCAGCAGGTTGCGGTGTCTGGTGAAGATTACTTCTCGATAACAGACATTTACCCAAACTGTTGAGATGAGTCGATTGGTACACAGGATCAGCTCTCCAGACCTAAGAAAAAATCTTCAAAGTTTGAGGGTTTCTATACCTACCTGTCTTTTATAAGAAACGTAAAAAAAATCAAAACCCTCACCTTGAGAACTTTCTGCGCACGAGCCTGAGATCGGAAGTTTGTGGTTCTACAATTGGTTTGTTGATGTTTAAGCATACCAGAAAGGTAACAAAAAGTGTGGATATTGAATAAATTTTCGAATATAATATTAAACGGTCGGTTTCACAAGCTTGCAACTTAAAAATATTTTTTTTATTTTCTCCAAACATTTAAAAAAGCGTAAACATTTTTTAACAAAATTACAATGCCATGCACAAAATAGTTTTTTTTCTCGTTTTCCTCATATTTTCAACTTTCAAAGTCCAATATAGTGATTTCAAAAGTAAACAATGTGATTGTATGATTAATGGGAATGTTGTGAAGAGATTTTCACAGTGGTGGCAACAGACAATCGTGTTTTGGATATTCTATAACGATTTTCCCGTAACCCGCCAAAAGGCGGGGTTTGGCAGTGAGGGTTTATTATTCATTTAGTTTGGCCTTTGAGATTTCTCTCACAGATGTTTTTCCAACTTATTTGAGCGTTTCGCGAAACATCATGTCCTAAATATTCTCAATCGATATGATATCCGAAAAGAATGGTAAGAGTTATAAGAAACACTTAATCACACTGTTGGGTGGGTTAAAATCTATTTAAAATAATTTTCACAAACAAAAATACCGAAAATGTCGATTTTTGATGCTTATGAAACCGATATTTTAGTACTGAGTATTTCGACGCTTTTACTGGTTTTTGGTAATGGTGAAACCGGTGCTACCAACCCTAAGTATATGAACTAGAATAGTGTGAGAATAATAAGGATGGCTGAGTACGGAAATATTGCTAATCTGAGATAAGAAATCTTCTTTGCGTAGCCGTTTTTACCAATCACCCTGGGTTGGTCTTGTAAGCCATTCTTCCAATCTTCGCGACCTGAACACCAATGATACATAGCATTACCTACTTCTTAAAAGGAAGCGATACTCCGGACGGCTCCTTATGGCATACCTGTCCAAAGCGTGTCATCAGCTACATGTGCTCGTTTTTTGGTACGGAATAGCGCATTTGATTTTGTACACGAAATGTGGGTTTAATAGGAGCACAGAACCAGAGCAAACATTGTGAACGATGTTTATTTTGGAAGACTGACGCTATTTCTACAATTTTCCTTTTCGCAACGAATCGAATACAAAGTCCATCGAGAAAAAAGGTACGTTCATCGGAATATAGAAAAAACACAGCACTAAAACTAGCATTCGATAATATTTGAAATTAATTGAAACAAACGTTTAAATTATGTTTGAACAATCATAATTGCATTGATTTCAATAACTCAAGTGCTACAGAGAAACAGGTAAACTTTACTAGATATTAGCATAATCGAGAAACAATGAAACCGGTGTACTTGTACCACTGTTTTTCAAAGCATATTAAATTTTCTACAAAACCAACTTCTGGCACGTTTCTACAAAACCACCTTCTTTCCCCAGCCTAGAACAGCGAGTGGTGCGAATCCATTTATAAATCTTCGATTTTCATTGCTTGTCTGTATATCTTTTAGATCTCATTATATGTATGTATGTTTATATTTTAATATTTTAATGGTACATATCATTTCAACACAATAATGTTTACAGAATCTTATAATCCCATTAAAGATGAGTTATGTTTGAACTGTACTGTAAGAGGAGATCCAACACCAGACACATTATGGATTATAAACGGAACATTTTTGCATAACAATAGTGAAACGAAGTACTTCTTCCGCAAGTGGGAAGATGGAAGACAACAATTAACAATATTTCAGCCACATAAAGAAGACAGTGGGAGATATGTTTGTCGAGCTACAAACAAAATTGATAAAACAGATTTAGTCTATTATCTAAATTGGAAAAACAGTGACGAAGAAGTGATCAAGGAATATGAAGAAGAGCTACATAAAAAAAAAAATTCACCGATTCAGAGTCGTCACCTGCATGGCAAAGAGCGTTCATTTAATCCTATTGACACAAGTGTTACAAAATTATTTGAGGAACCGAATTTCCATGAGCAAAATTATCACTACAATTATAAATTACGTTTCATAATCCATCTTCGAAATAAAACCGTTCTTGAAGGATCGAATTTAAAATTCACGTGTTACGTAGATGGTAAATATCCACAGTTTATGTGGTATAAGGATGACATGCCAATTGTACAAGGAAGAAAATTTCGACAAAAAATTCGTCGAGATGGGAAAGTGACATTAGAGGTGATTAGTGTTACAACAAATGACGCCGGGATCTACACAATTGAGGCAAAAAATTATGCAGGAGCAATTATGTCCAAATCTACGGTGACCGTATATCAAAATCCATACATCAAATTTTCTCCCCCGATATTTGTTAGCACAATTTTAGGTAAAATAGCTCGTAGGTCTATTCAGTTTGAACTTTTGTTTGGCGTGTCATAACGATGGTTGATATTGGTCGTTATAACGGCAAGTAAAAATCTAGTTACGGTGAAATCGTTGTTGGTATCGTATATTGCGAGCATATGGAAGAAGAATTTCGGATTTAATGCTGTTACTTGTTATGTTCATAACTTTGTTGCGAGCTAGATTTCACAGCTTATTGAGCGAATCCAAACAACAATCTCTTTTTGCCTTTCTCATATAGAAAGGTTCTGCAATCACTCTGAACATAATACTTATGACACACATGTGATACCAAAATCACTGTACACCATGAAATCATATGTGTGTCACCCAGAATCACGGTGGTATCACGCAAGCATCATGATACAACATTGATTTCGGTACCATGGCACCCACCCGTTGTACTGCCTCAAAATACAACCAATGGAAATGCCACCAGCGCTATTTCCAGGCAGTGGTGAACTCTAGAGCTTTTACTTTCCATTAATTTGACGTTTGAAGAATATTGTTTTGAAAAAAGTTTCCTTCGTGTTTTGAACTGATCACATATAAATAGTTCCGGCCAGATTCGATGACTCGTAGAGTTCAGAAAGATGTCGTTTTTGGTAATCGAATCATCCGGTTAATTGAATAAAAAAAGTTTCGTCTTGAAAAATATGCATTATATGGTGAAAAAATTCTTCCTATGGTACATGCATTTATGTTTGACCTATAGAATTTTTTTGTCAAACCGTTTTGATAAGTGAAACCCATAACGTCCTCTTTACATTTTTTCAAGTGGAATTATATATGTACGCATCGATTGTTGGTCTCATAATCAAATTTAAGACCAAAGAGTTTATATAAGTAAAGAAAAATTTTGGTTTTCAAGTAAAATTTTGCGGCTATGTGCGCTATTGAGAAACAAATAAAAGTTTTGAAAGTTCCAGAGTATTTTTTTTAATAACTTTTATGAAATAATACTATAGTGGAGATAGCACCTGATTTTGTCCGCCGTCCATTTCGAACCCAGATTTGTCGGCTATTAGCCCGATTTTACAAAGCCTTTTGTAATCAACATATGATGTTTTTAAAAGATCGCATATTTTTTAAAAGTAATGTGATAAAGCACTGATGGTTGGATTTCAATTTGTTTATTGGTGGTTTATTATGGTTGTGGTTCAATATGTTCCGATTTTTCAGGCTGAAAATATTCTCCCATATATATTTTAACATTCATATACGAAAGGTAGTTGGCGGTACAGGAAAGTTGGTGGAGCCCTATGGAGCTAGCTACACTACGTTTTGCTTTGTAGAAGTTGCGGGCGATTCTTAGGGGGGGTTGGTTAGGGTTTCAGCGTGAAAAAATCATTTGCGAATTTTTTTAGAACTTTGTGTAAAGCAAATTGATCCAAACTTTTGTACATTATTGTATATCATTTCAATAACAAGCACAAGCAGTGGCTAAATATTTTTCAAGCTACATCGAATAAAACGGAGACACTTTTTCGATGTTTTTAAACTGTGAGGGTGCGATAGTTTACTATATTCGAGGTGAAATAAAACAATATATACGCCTAGAAAATCTGCGGTTCTACTTTTATTTGAAGAGTATGAATACTGCAGATTATTTAAAAATCAATAACTAATAAATCCTTTTCCTTCTCTTTTTCGATCATGTTTTTTCGGTTATCTACTTCAACAGCACCTTAAATTATTATATTGTTAACTCACGCGAAATATCATACGCGCTTTCATTGATGACAAGCACTTTCCTTTCACATGAGCACGTAATGTTTTGATCAGAACCTTGAGTTGTTTAGAGGCTGATCGATACTGGCGTCATCTTGAACAAATGCAATTACGTTCTTTATGGATGAATTTCGCGCTAAATCGTATTTGGAGTTGACAGCACCCTCTCAGATTTTAATGAAACTTTCTGTACATGAAGACTTTGTCACAAAAAGCCACTTTGCATACTTTGGTTTTTCAAAAATGTTCTAGACTGTCTTGTGAAAAAAATATTGAAAAATTTCTTCATCGACTCCTACACTGGAAAAAACGATTTTAAAAATTTAAAGTCGATTTACTAAAAAAAAAACCCCGATTTGGGACAATATGTGTGTGTGTCTGTGTGTGCGTATGTAACAGATAAACTCTCAATCGTGTTTCTCAGAAATGGCAGAACCGATCTTATCCAAACCAGTCTTCAATGAAAGGCCTATCACCCAGACAGAACGCTGTTAAATAGTTTTTGATTCTGATGTTTAGTTTCCAAGATATGAATGTTTGAAAGTGCAATAAATGGTGTTTTTTGTAGTTTTTTTTTAAGTATCTGCCAAAATTGACGACAAAAATGAACATTTCATATACATTTAGACAGCTTATACGAATACATTATGAACAAGTTATAGATTGATGAAATCGGACTATTATCAAAAGAGATATTAAACATTAAATACGGACGAAAGATTTTTATCATTTTCCATAGCCATAAATAAGTCCAAAAACATGCAATCTATTATTAACGCCAAAACGGCTAATTTTAAGTCAATAGTATCTTCGGAGAATTTAATGAGTACAATATGCCCTTTCTTTTGGTATTGTGTTTTTGCTGATTAATCACCCTAAAAGTGAGATATTTTTATAAATTTTCTGGGAAGTGATAGTATTGAAATGATACCTTCAGCAAATGTTTAGCTTTTACTTTTGCGAATAACTTTACTGAAGATATCAAATATCTATTTTGAATACTTTAAAAGTTATGGCTTGTTGGCGCCTATTTATTGTTCAATATAGTAACAATCCATTTAAATACGCTATACATTATTTCGATAAAACGAATTTTGTATTTCATTTTTCTATCTACAACCGCTAGAAATAACCACCGCACACTTCCAAGTTGTCTGGATGGAACTTGATCACTTATCGATGCAAAAAATTTCATTTGCGCGAACCTTCTGACTGCAAATCTTGTTATAACCATCGGATCGATCTGAAACATATCTCAGAAAATGAAAAGCGATATAAATTACTACAAGCAACGGCGTAGTCAAGAGGAGGCTTTGGGGGTTAACCCCATCGACCCATCACTCCCTCCCGCAACTCAAAAAAATTAATTGGGTTGAAGAGGAAAATGTATTTATGCTGGTTAATTTAATTCAATACTACAATAATAATTATCTGATCAGTACATTGATAACCCGTTGTTTTAAGCATCATGAGAATTTTTGAAAATTTGTGGGAATGGAATCCTGATCTGTAACTGATCTATTGGTCTTGATCTCATCCCAGAATTCTACAATCAATCATAATCCTCAGATTTCTTATCATGTTGAGCTCACTTTTGAACGGATGTACTGTATGTAATATGGATTGTGGTTTTTTTTAATAGGACGCGAAGTTGGAATTGGTTTAATCTCTATGAAACATAGAACTGCTCACCGAAAAATTGCATAACTTTCAACATTTGCTGAAAATGTTTATATTTTGGGAATACGTCGAGTTTCCGAAAGTAGAGGCACATTTATGAAAAATAGCGTTTTCCGTTCGACTCTAGCAGGTTCTGATCGTTTTTTGTTAGTGTTTGGTTTTTGTTGCATTACTAATTACATGAATATGTAAAATAAATGTTCGAAAACAGTAATTTAATGCCAAGATAATTTCGAAACCGTCAATTTAGGAGGTTTAGTATCTTCGATGAATTTTACAAACATTAAACAGCACATTATCTGATAAAATAATGTTGGCGTTATATTCTTCAAAAAGTATTTAGGGAGAATTTACTTTTCAAATAAATTCAGTTCGAGAATTAATGTCTTCAGCAAAATCTTCGAGACTGCTATTATAAACCACTTTGTTGAAGACATGAAGGCTCCATGTTTTCAGGATTTCAAAATATGTTGGGCTATTTGTATGTACCTTAAAAATAAATTATTATGATTGTACTGTTTATAATAAATCTTTTTTACTGTTTACAAACAATAAAATTTACATTTGCCCAAAGTTTGAGATTGTAAATCTCACAATAGAAAGTTATTTTATAAAAAGAAATAGAATTAAGAACATTTCGTGTGGTGGGCGTAGCGTAGTTGGTAAATCGATTGCCTTGTACGCAGCGCACCTGGGTTCGAGTCCTGACCCCGCACATAGGGTTAGAAATTTTTCTTAAGAGATTTTTCTAATCCGAAGAGGCGAATGACCTTAAGGTTAAAACCTCTATAATTGAAATAAAAAAACACATTTCGTAAATATCATTTTGTTGCTCGATGTACTCCTTACGCGTAGTATTCATGCCTTCAATAATGTTGTTTTAAACGATAATCTCAACAAATTCGCTGAAGACACGAACTCTGTTACAATTTGTTGAAAAATATTTTTTTCCTTCATTTTAAAACTTAAAAAATAACGGTTCCGGAATTATTCTATTTGGACAGTAAGTTAAATTTTCACCAATCCCCCACCAAACCGAATTACTGGCTACCACGCTGATTCCAAGTTAGTAGAAACAAAGTCGCTCTACACTCGTCCACAGGAAATTTCTTCAAATACTGCCTATCTATTATAATACATTGAAGACCCGATTTGATTAGCCCCCGATTTTGTAAACCTAATATGAAAATATGTTTGATGAGCTCTAGCAGACGAACAAAGCTGAATTCTTAAAGATGCAATTTTTTTGTGTGTTAACCATCCTATCTCCCACTAGCTGGTAGTGATTTACAGAAAAAATATGTTTGCATGTATTTAAATATATTCGTGCAAATAGCTTGGTTCATTGGATTTAGGTGGGTATTAGCTCGATGACCCATTTCGTGTACAGCGCCAGACATGTTCCGAGGTCATCGTTCCATCAACCAGCCCCGCCTTAATGTAATGTTTTGTATCCATTGGATTTTAACATTACGGTAAAACTTTCGATTCCTTTCGAAATCCCTAATTCTATAATCAACTAAGACTGTCTGATGATTCTAGTGCAGAAGCTAATAATGTGATCATCAAGAATACGTCAGACAACCTTAATTGACCCCCTCGACACCAGTTTGGCGTTACCAAGCCGTAACGTGGGTCGTGTTGTGAGAGCTGTCGAAAAGGAGTTGAGAACAGCTTGAAACAAAAACTGATGTTGTTCCAATTGAGACACTATGTCTTGGATCCGCCATCGAGCCTAGTTTGCATACCGTACTTAACTAGACTCACTATTCTCCGTTCACCAACCTGAATTCATAAAGCTGCAAATATGCAAAAATATAAAAAAAAAAGATTTTTTTCAAAATTCAAATTTACGCTAGACGACCCCTTTTTTACATGAAATATTCAGAAATAGTTATCAGACTACCCTTACGTTTTTGTTTATTAAAAATAAAGAAAACAATATGTCACCATTTAGTCAATATCCCTATTTTTGTAAGCTTAAAATACACCATGGGACAAACACGTTAACGTACAAATACTTGATCCCTTCGCAGTTATCCACGGCACTTACACCCGCGATCTCGCAAACATGATAACATCCCGGTGATAACGTCTCAGTGCTTATAAATATTCAAACGCGGTCTCAATCGTGAACCTAAAAACTCTAGCTAGCACGATCATGAATTGATCACTTCCGGATGTTTTTATCCTTGATATCAGCAGACTAGGTCCATGCCTTCAATTGGACCAATTAAAAAAAGATAGCTCTCATATCCACTGGACACCACGTTACTTGGCGACATGACCGGGAATTCTAGTGATGTGGCGTAACTTACTCCCTGTCAGAATGTGAATTGTACACCAAAAACGAACTATCAGAATGAAGGTCCGCGTGACCATCCGAAAACGCACGCGTACATAGGAATGGCCACACGGTTACAAAAACCAGTTTTGTGCACGCGAAGTCACATGCACGCGAGCCTACGCGACAAACACGTTAACATACGAACGCTTAAGCTCTTCGCGATTAGCAACGCACACCTACGCCCGCGATCATGAAAACTTGATAACACCCCGGTAATAAGATGAACGTTTTAGCACTTACGAAGTTTCAAACGCGAACCTACAAACGTCCGTCGTGATCACGCCCGGAAATCATTACGCTCTGTCCTAATAACTTAGGTTCATACATTCAGTAGGACCAATCAAAAAAATAAAGCTCATATCCACTAGATAACACGTTCCATGGCGACATGTCCGGGAACTCTAGTAATATGGAAGAGCTCATTTTCTTACACCATCTGAGCCGTAGACCAAAAATAAAGTATTAAATTCACAGTCCGCGCGCGATTATTTAAGAACACACGCGAATATGCCAAAGGCACACGGATATTAAATAGAATTTATGCACGCAAAGTTACATACACGTTAGCACACGTGACATACAAAGGCACACGCGATCGAACACGTTAACGTACAAATGCTCGAGCCCTTCGCAATGATACACGCGATCGCGAGTCCTTACGCCCGCACATACCTGAACCGTACAATGAATATCACGTTCAGAATCACGGCCCGCTGTAATTGTAATTCTAACGGGGAGGCCTTCCGAGACCCTAACTCTACAGCTCCAGTAAGACAACTATCGAAAAATCTTTTATCGCTATTTTCTGTATAATGCAATTGTAATAACTATTGTTTTTATTTGCAATCATATTTAAAACATTTTTTTGGTTTGCTAACTGTAAACAGCTTATAGAAAGGGCATATTTTTACGCTAATTAATTTTGTCGAAAAAAAATCAAAATATTTTGGAAGCTGTTTTCGTATTGTATCAGAAAGTTATATTATTGTAAGGAAAATGCAAAGAAATTTCAAATTATACTTAAAATTGTTCAAATACTTGTTTATTGATAACTTCTTCGTAATGTCATTACAGTTTCCTCAATTTTAGGATTGCGTTAAAAATACTTATAACATAGTTTTATTTCGTAATTACGTTTTTCACTAATTTTTCATATTTTCTGAAAATTTCAACAAAAAATTATCAGAATTAATTCCCTCCATTTTAATTATTATAATATATTTTGCTATACAAATGGCGGTTTCCGAACAATATTTTTTTAAAAAAATAGTGAATTGAAGATCACAAACATCCTTTACAAATATTACCCTTGAACAGTGTTGGAAAAAAAATTAAAATATCAATGTTCACAAAAAAATCTTTTCATCGCCGATTTTCTAATAAATTCAGGTAATTCCGGCCGCCCGATCTATTCGCAATATTTTGAAAATTTCTTTGTTGAATACTGTACGATCCGGAAAAGTTTACGTAAAACCGAAGACTGCTTATCAATAAGACTGGAAACTCTGTCCAGAATCTGGAGACAGTAACAGCAACGCCACTTGCGGGCAAAGGTGGTACTTCCCATAGTGATGCACACACACATATACACTTTTACATTAAGTTTCCTACCTTCCTCCAATAGAGGCGATGTAATCTCTGTCGCTTCTCGTTTGTATAGAGGAAGAAAAGCGATATCAGTCTTCTTAATATGTAGTCTTCGGTAAAACCTTACGTATTCATTGCGATCCTTGTTGGTTTTGGTAAAATAATTATTTTTGAAGAAATAACAAATTTTTCAATTTAAAGACATGAAGAAATTCAAGTTTCATACAAATAATTTATGTAGTTGCAAGCTTTTCAGTTTTGATTCACTATAAAAATTTTTTTGGCTCAAAATGATGCAGATCAGGATAATGAAAACTCCTATCACTTTACTTCTAGTTGATAGAAAATACTTTTTCCGTTGGATGTGGAGTGTCAGATGGTAAATAATTTGAATTTTTGGTTAGAAATTCTCGGGAGAAACCAAATCCAAGTTTAGGAAAATTGTGCATTTCTCTTTCAAATTTAGGTGTTTCGAAATTTATACCGAATTTAACATTTAGTCAGTAATCATTCAGTGTGAAGAAATATTATAATTCAAAGTTATTATAATACAATAAATTATAATTTGATGAAAAGTGTTGGTGTGTCTCGAGTAGAGATGGGCGAAACAGTTCACTTCGAAGAACCATTCCCGATTGAACAGTTCTGTAAAAAGAACTAGTTCAGATGAACCGTTCTTCCGTTCAGCTGATATTTTACTTGTATCTACCGAAAGTCTCTCAAAACACTCGATTATTCTGGGAGAGCACAGAGAGCGGTTTGTGGGACGGCAAGTCAGTTCATTTTCATTCGTTCGCCTAAAAATCGGTCCGAGGAATTCACCGAAGGGCTTTGGGTTATATTCAGTTCATTCTCTTTGAACAGAATTGAGAACTACCGTTCTTTTAAAAAGAACTTCCGTTCGCTCATTCTCTTCGAAGAATCAGTTCACTTGAACCGTTCGCGAACGAATGGCCCATCTCTAGTCTCGAGATAATAAGGCTAGTAGTAATAAAGAATTTTGTCTCACCATTAATTTCAAGATAAGAAATCGGAAAAAAATATCAAGAGTTATATTTTCACAAAACTTGCATCACATGTTCGACAAATTTGACGATTGCCGAAAGAATAATAAAACTGTAATGAATTTATTTTACTATATAAATGGATTATTCAATGAAACAGTTTTGTTGTTTTCACTTATTTAGAGTATTCATCAGAAAATAAGATGAGGTAGGGAGTGCTTACCCTATTCAGAATGTTTGGACTTGTGCTCACTGTTCGATAGAAAATTTGGTTTGTTTACTATGATCAGAGAAAATGCAAGTTTGCTTTGATTGCAAGCTGAAAAATGTAATACAACGATAACAAAACATGTGTGTCACGCTGCCGCTGTACGAGTACAACGTGGTATGAGAATCATTGTACGGAAATCACATGTGTGTCAATGGTATAAACAACCCTCATATTCCATTCGACTCAGTTCATCGTGATCGGAAAATGTCTGTGTACGTATGTATGTGTGTGTATGTTAAGGTGGGGCAAAATGATCGTTTTTTCAACACAGCACTTTTTTAGTTCCACTTGGAGTCCCAAATAACTACAAAATTTGGGGTTGATGGGTTTTGGCGCGGCGGCATTGCGTTTGAAATTTGAATGGAAATTAGTATGGTAAAACCTGTGAGGAATAAAGCCTGAATATACGAAAGAAAGCAAAACGCATTACGTGTCGGCGTAATTATGTTTAATAAGAAGCTTGGTGAATATCGGTATTTCATTTCGCTTCTGTATTTGCATTTGCCCTCGTATTGCATATTCTATACGACTATGAAGCGCATGAATAAAGGAGCAGAAACTAATACGACCAAGGTTTCCGAAACTTGCATCGTTTCAATGATTTCACCATATGCCGAATATGGGCCCAGATAAGCTGAAATTCCGTTCCGATTCCGTTCCGTTTTGCGCTGTGGATCGCATGTGGAACTTATGTTCAACCCTGTGAATATTTTTAAACCAGAGCAAAACAGATCGACTATCTCGTTTCTTCTCATGTTTTTCTCTTTCGTTTGCCATCATTCGTAATATAATCAGATAGAAAGAGAAACAATCTCCTGTTTGTTTATATTATTATGAACCGTAAAATAAAAATGTAGGAATAAATTTCAAGTTTTCTGCTGCAAGTCTTGCTACGCTTTTAAATTTTTTGCATGTGTAACGAGAACGCATGATCGATTGGGTAAAATATATGTGAACACAATTGTTTTAAGTATTGGGAAGAGCTTCAGAAAGTACGTTTATTCAGCGTGGTAGTACAGAGTGGACTAACTATGTGATGATGGAGTGACGCGGTCCTATGCTAGCTCATAATATGTATTTGTTAGCACACCCTACGACAGTGCACATTCGTGTTAGTTAGGCAAGGATGCATCACAGATATGAAGACAGATAAATATTATTACACGCTTTCTTTTCTTTTAAATCAGTAAAGCCATTCTCCGTAATGTTGGGGAGATTTAATTGAACGGCCACTACGACTAGTTCGACATCCCTCATGTGACAAGGGAGGACCATGTGAATTTGGTGGAGAGTGGGACAATGTGGAAGGAATGGTGGATTCAGGATTAGCAGGGGCTGGGACAGACGTCACTGCGCTAGGCAAGGTATCACCAGCTGCATCACTAACATTTGGATTTATCAACTGAGGCTGAACAACAGAGGAAGGCGACTGATCTACCACATTGTGTCGAGAAACTTCGAGCGGAATAACTGAACCATTTTGAGGCTGTTCATGATTTTGAGAATACTCGTTTCGCTGGTCTCAATTGGTGAATCTCGCACATCTGTGCTATCGTTTGTAGTACGTTTCATAAACCTGTGGTTACGTCTGAAATGATTTCCGAACCCGTCTTTTCCAATGTAGGATCGCCCATTAGCGTCACGCGTCACTGTACCATATTACCATTCTTTCGAGCATTTGTTAAAAATAACACGATCTCCAACATTAAGCGGCAGCAAAGGTTTAGCTGTTTTTTCATAGTTCTCCTTTTGAATGACATGTTTACGCTCAAACTTACTGCGGACAACCCTTTCTGCAATATTTTTACGAACCAAAAGAGACTCATCAACAGGTAAACGCGTTTTAAGTAGTCTTCCGAAAAACAGGTGGCTTGGTGTAAGCTGCATACCAGCAATCGGAGTCGTATTAAATTCAAGAAGACGATACTTTAATTGATCCACTTCACCAAGTTCAAAACATCGTTTCAAAATATTTTTGGCTATTGCAACAGCTTTCTCCGCTAGGCCGTTGCTTTGAGGATACCGTGGACTAGAGAAGATGAACCGGATGTATTTCTTATTCGCATACCTCTCACACTCCAACGAATCGAACTGATTGTTATCACTGCGAATCTGTGTGGGATATCCATACGCATTGAAAAAATTATCGAACAATAAGCTGACACTTCGCATAGATTTATCCTGAAGCCGATCCGAGCAAATAAAACCTGAGTAGGCGTCGACCAACACCAACCAATCCTTACCACCATACTCATAAATATCCGTGGACACCTTCTGAAACGGACACTCCGGAGAATCATCCTGTCTAAGCGGCTCTTTTTGATTGTTACGCTGGAATTTCTCACAAGTCAGACACGATTTTACCATCTCCGAAACATCGTTGGCCATGCCTGGCCAGAAGAACTGCATTCTTGCCCTGGCTAAAGTTTTTTCTACTCCAAGATGTGGTGCATGAACCCACTTACAAATCAAGAGTTGCAATTTCGTTGGAACCACCAATCGATGATCTCTTAACAGTAAACCATTTTCGTAATGAAGCTCACTACGATATTTAAAGAACATCTGACTAAGATCATCGAGTCGGTGATATGATGGCCAACCCCATTCGACATATCGTACTATGCGCATATAGCGCTCATCATTGTTTAAAGCATCCACATACAAATTGAAGTTATCTTCGGCCATACATGCTTGTTTCACAAGAGAATGAACCACACCTTCCAGATGAACATCAGTTTCACCAGTCTCTGATAAAGGAGCCCTCGACAGGCAATCCGCAACAAGCATGTCCTTTCCCGCAGTGTATACAATTGATAGGCCTGGGTATTTAAGAAGCTTTAAGAACATTCGCTGTAGACGAGAAGACACCTCATCAATGCCCCGTTTAATGAGGGTCTCCAGTGGTTTGTGATCAGATTGGACTTCAAATTAACGACCATACAAAAAATAGTGAAAACGTGAGCAGGCAAAGACAACAGCAAGTAATTCTTTTTCAATTTGAGCCCATTTTTGTTCGCTACGCGACAGGGTGCGCGAGGCAAATGCTACTGGTCCATGATCTTGAAGAAGCACACAACCAAGCCCATCTTTGGAACTATCAGTTTGTATTGTACATGGCTTCGATGGGTCAAAAATGGCAAGAACTGGAGCTTTAGTTATGAACGAGAGCAGATCTTCTAATTCCTTTTCGTGTTCTGGAGTCCATACCTATTCCGCTCCAATGTAGGTAAGCTTGCGAATATTTGCGGTGCGTTGTGACAGATTAGGAATAAACTTGGCAAGATATTTCATAAAACCAAGAAGTCGTGTAACTTCAGCCACGCATTGAGGTTTCGGTATTTGGATGATTGCCCGTATATCCTTGTCCAATGGCTGGACTTTTCCGTCGCCGATAGTGCTTCCCATGAACTGAACTTGTGGCAACCGAAACTGAAGCTTATCTCGATTAAACTTGATATTATTCTTACGAGCGCGATCAAGAACTATTGCAAGGATTCTGTCATGGTCGGCTTTATCTTCACCCGCAATCGCCAAGTCATCAATGTACACCTCAACACCGTCTATGTCGCCAAATATTTGAACCATTCTTCTTTGGAACATTTGTTTAACCCAAACGGGACACGGTTCCACCGGAAACGACCAAACGGCGTCAAAAAAAGTCGTCAAATCAGAGCTCTTCACGTCAAGTTCCATTTGCCGAAATCCGTTGCTCAAATCAAGAACAGAGAATACACGTTTTCCTGCTAAACGACTAAACAGATCTTCCTGAGTTGGAAACAAAAAGTGTTCACGCTTGATGCATCTGTTTAGTGGCTTAGGATCGAGACAGATGCGCAGCCGCCCATTTGGTTTCTCCACTATCTGCATATTGCTCACCCAGTCGGTAGGATAGTCAACTGGTGAGATTATTCCCTGCTCCTCCATTTGTTGCAATTCCGTCCTCAAACGCTCATGTAGCGCTTGTGGTATTCGTTTTTTATAGTGGACAACTGGTGAAGAGTTTTCCTTGAGAACGATACTACACTTACCAGGAATTTTACCCAAACCTTCAAAAACATCGTGAAATTGTCTGATAAACTCTTCCTTGCTACTTGGAAACCTGGAGATAGCATTCAATCGCTTAACCAACCCAAAGGCAACGCGAGATGACAATTCAAGCAACGAATCAAAACGACCATCAACAACCAGAAACTCAGCAACCCATTTGGATTTGTCAGACGTATCGACACAAAGAAGTTTCGCTTTCCCGTAAACCTGAATTGTATTTCCACTGTAATTGAGCACAGGAGTATTCTCAAAATCATTAATTTTAACATTTAGCTTCCGGACAACGCTGATTGGAATACAGTTGACGTTGACAGGAATTCCACACACAAGATAAATTTTCGTCCACCTTTCAACCCGACTGTTACAAGACGATGGGCCACTAACGTTAGCGCTTACTCTATAGGAAGTAGTTTGAGAATCAATACAAAAATCATTATCATATGCACTTTCGACCTGATCTGAACATAAAACATTACCTGCGTCACTCCAATTAACGGAATACACCGCCTTTCCGGATGAAGTTTTGGATTCCGTCCTCGGTGGCTTGCGGTTCGGTTCTTCATGTGACGTCTTCTTGCGGCAGCATTTTCTGAAGTGACCCACATCGCCACACGCATAGCACTCTACACGCATAGCTGGGCAGCTGCGGCGATGGTTTCGCACGTACGGTTGTCCACAATTGTAGCACTTGTTGGTATTCCGATTGATGACAGCAACTTCCTTCGGTTTAGTATCCTCCGCCTTGTCGCCGTTCGCCTTGATTTCCATCACAAAATCCTTTCTGTCCAGCAGCAGCCGGTTTTCCGTCGCAGCTTCAAAATTTTTGCACATCTTCACTACCTTGAGCAGTGGCTCATCTTTCCCATCCAGAAGTTTTAGCTGCAACTTTTTATCATGTACTCCGATGATAATCTTGTCTCGAAGCATACGATCAGCATACGGAGCTTGACAAGAAGAGCACTTGAATTCACAGAACGCAGCTCTGTTTCGAAGTCACCGAAAGCTTGTTTTTCCTTTTGCGTAATCAAATTGAATTTGAAAGCTTCCATCGTGACGTTTCTGCGCGACATGCAGTATTCGTCAAAAGCATTGATGACCTGCGCAAGTGTGAATGCCGCCGCAACATCCGTAGCATCAGCAAACCTCTCTTCGTCGTTTTCTTCTTCCTCTTCGTCATCGTCTTGCCCAAACATGTTCTCGTTGCTGCTATTGTTTGGATACAGCGTGTTGAAGATTTTCACGCCTCGCGGTCCAATCAGCCACAGAAATGTTGCAATTTTATTCGCTTCACTTTTCTTGGTTTTGTTGTTGGCACGTAGAAAAATTCCAAACGCCTGCTTCCATGCAGGCCACTCCTTTGCCAGATTAGATCCATCGAGCGGCTGGGGCAGCCGAAGATCGAATCCGGAAGCCATTGCACAGTGGTTTTTTTTGCCAAAAACACGCGATTAATTATTTACACAAATACGGTCAAGTTTAAATCAACATTGTGTTCTGGAAGTTTTATCAGTATTTAAAGACCTTTCTTCTGGTTTAGTACATTGAGTGATTAATCTCCCTAAAAGTGAGATATTTTGCTTATTTTTTTAAAATGTATAGATAATGAGCTCATATGTTCTGCAATGTTGTAGAGCTACTTTTTGCGAACAACTTTGCTTAAGAGTCCAAAACTATATATTCAATACTTGTAAAGTTATAGTGCCTTGTTTGTGGATGACCCCTTAAAATCATTTTTTTAATATAACTTTTTTGGTATCGTACCTATGAATTTAGAATGTTCTACAAAGTTATTTGCGTCAATGCCACCCGCAATTCTTTAGAAGAACGTTTTGTTCTATCTCTTTTATCTTCGAAGTTATTTAGCAATTTTTGAAAAAAATAGTTTTATTTCCAATAGCAATAACTTTTGAACGGGCAAAAACGGGCAACCAGCTATAGTTATAAACATTAGTACAACAAATGAACCACAAAATCCAATTTATTTCATTTGTCTACTGTTGTCTCCGGTGCAGTTATGGACGGTTTATGAAGTGCTTTCCGCTGCTTAGTATGCATTTTTCATTAAGTGGAATTGTTAATCTGTTCCTCGCTGGATTCACTTTTTACGTATGCGTGTGCAGGAAAGAAATTGAGAGAGAGAAAGAGAGAGAGAACAAGAGAGAGAGAGAGAGAGAGAGAGAGAGAGAGAGAAAGAAAGAAAGAGAGAGATTGGAGAGGACCGCTTCTACGAAATCGCGCAAAAATCGCTTTTATGAAAATTCTGTGTACTTGAGTTATGAGCACCCAAAGTTTTATTATAAGTCACCAGAATGAAATATTTTATGCATTTTTTATATTTCTTATAGAAAAATAAAAAACACATTTAAGTTAAATACATTTATTACATCTCATCGCTGCTAGTGTCATCGCCATCGTCATCGTCATCACTGATAGTGTCATCGTCAAAAACCATAAGCTGCACAGCTTCATCTGATAATGGAGTCTTCTTTTTCCGCGGCCAGGCTCTTATACTTGATATGTATGGATCAGACGACTCTAAGAGCCTAAAAACATTAGTATTCCAGCGGCAACATCGGGCATATTATGTTCGTCAACGTTATAATATTGAAAGACTTGTTGAGCTACAGAACCTATTTTCATACTTTCTGTCGCGGAAACCCAAAGGGAAAACAAGTGACGTTTATCAAGGGAACCTAAATTGTACAACGAGTGTACTTTTCAATAAACAAGAATACTAAGTATATAAAGAAATTATGTTTCAATCAATTACCTTGCATTCCAATTGTACACATTTTGATGAAAATCCCTTTAAATTAGTTTCGCTTAAAACGTTTCGTAAAATCGAATGTACGAAAAAACGTGTTTAGACACTCTCCCGCACACGTGACCGTGTCGAAGTTCGGGAATCTTCTAGTTTTCAGCGTAACCCTTAGTAACAGTCAAGGATTGCTACATCTCGGAGCTGTGTAACATTGATTTTCTTAAAGGCGACTTCGAAAAAGTTATGCGCTTAGCCGTCCTCTCCAATCTCTCTCTCTTTTTCTCTCTCTTTCTTTCGCTCTCTCTTGTTCTTTCTCTCTCTTTCTCTCTCTCTTTCTCTTTCTCTCTCTTAATTTCTTTCCTGCAGACGCACACGTAAAACGAGAATCCAGCGAGGAACAGATGAACAATTCCACTTAATGAAAAATGCATACTAAGCAGCGGAAAGCACTTCATAAACCGTCCATAACAGCACCGGAGACAACAGTAGACAAATGAAATAAATTGGATTTTGTAGTTCATTTGTTGTACTAATGTTTATAACTATAGCTGGTTGCCCATTTTTGCCCGTTCAAAAGTTATTGCTATTGGAAATAGCACTATTTTTTTTCAAAAATTGCTAAATAACTTCGAAGATAGAAGAGCTAGAACAAAACGTTTTTTCTAAAGAGTTGCGGGTGGCATTGACGCAAATAACTTTGTAGAACATTCTAAATTAATAGGTACGATACCAAGAAAGTTATATTAAAAAAATGATTTTAAGAGGTCATTCACAAACAAGGCACTATAACTTCACAAGTATTGAATATATAGTTTTGGACTCTTAAGCAAAGTTGTTCGCAAAAAGTAGCTCTACAACATTGCGGAACATATGATCTCATTATCTATACATTTAAAAAAAAAATAAGAAAATTATCTCACTTTTAGGGAGATTAATCACTCAATGTACTAAACCAGAAGAAAGGTCTATAAATACTGATAAAACTTTCAGAAGACATTATTGATCTAAACTTGACCGTTTTTGTGTAAATAATTAATCGCGTGTTTTTGGCAAAAAACCACTGTGAGTGGTTATCGAGTATAACTCAAAGTAAAATGCTGTACAGGTTTGTTCAATATAATCTTAGTTGACTTCTCTCCATTTCTTTTCTTTCCAGTGACCGCAATAACTGGTATAAACAAGTTTATACAGGTATGTGCGAATTATTTCCTCGATCGTAAATAGCAGCAGAAACAAAGTCGTCCAACTATTGTTCTGCTGCTGAAATTGGCCCTTTAAATAATGGATTCGGTGGACGTGAGCGGATCGGAACTTCTCAAACTTTTGTAATGCTCAGGATGTGCCAAACCGATGATATCCATGAGACATTTCTGATCAGCTGACTATTTCTAGCTTAATTCTCCTGACGTTACTCCGGTAGGCGTCGTGTCCGACAATATCGTTGATCGAATCAGACTAACGAAAGATGTTTGTCGGACGATTTTCTTCTGCTCGCAGAAGGAGACGTGACAAAACCCACCACTTTGTCAAACAAACGTCTCATGGATTGCCAAATTGTCATGCGAGAAAAATTATCTGAATGTGACGTTTATCCGAATGTACTAGTGTCGGTAATTTGGTATGTACTAGCTTTTAAATAAAATAAGATTTGCTTCAATATTGGATATGTATTGTTTCAAATATCTTACAGGTTTAAAGCAATAAAAGTTACAGTTTGAATCAACAAAAACATTTTTTGATGTAACATCTGTCATGCAGTTGAATAAAAAAAATGCGTTTAATGCAACAAAACAAACTTATTGAAATAACAAATTTAGTAGTTTGTTTCAATTACTGTTATGATGAGGTCAACAAAATATTTTTTTTAAAATTTGACTGTTTTCTATCTTTAATCCAATAAATTCTTAAGCATTATTTCAGCAATTATTTTTTTTACATCAACATATTTTTGAAGTAGAATACTTCTAACGTTTCAATATGGGGTCCCGTTTCAAAAATTTTAGTTGAGAAATTTTCCCTGGTTTGAAATGCGAATATCTTCCGTTCTACTAATCGAAATCGCAATATTTTTGCACTATCTGATCGGAAATTCGTGCACGTATTTCGTATTAAATTTCGGAATTAGTGCGACTACTATAAATAAACCAAAACAAGCATTTTTAGAAAATCCTTCGAAAACAGCGATGAAAATGTGCAATTTGCAAGCACATCTCACGCAGAGCCGTCAAAAAGGAGCATGTAAGCGTTTCATTACATACGGGAATGTTATATATATATATATATATATATATATATATATATATATATATATATATATATATATATATATATATATATATATATATATATATATATATATATATATATATATATATATATATATATATATATATATATATATATATATATATATATACAGGTCACGCGAGCTTGTTTTGTATCAGTGGGTGCTCGCTTACCACACGAGTAACATGCTCGTCCGGACGGTACAATGAGCGGTATCATGTTTGTGTTCCCTACCAAGCGTCATCGCAAGGTTCTTCGCGATAAAATCCAGGGAATCACCAAATCTGTCATTCGGCGTCTGGCTCGTCGTGGTGGTGTAAAATGCATTTCCGATTTAATCTACGAATGCTGATGGTGTGCAGGAAAATGTCATCCGAGATGCCGTGACCTACACTGAACACGCCAAGCGCAAAACCTCAATGAAAGTCGTCTATACTCTGAAGCGGCAGGGACGCACTTTGTATGGATTTGGAAGTTGAAAAGGTAGAACTCACTTGTATCATTGTAAAAAAGGCCCTTTTCAGAGCCACCTAAATCATTTCAAAGAATAAGTTTGCATTTTCTGTTTCATGGACTGTTTCTCCCTGGAGAGCAATTTGGGTTAAACCCTAAATTATGATTTATTTCAGTACGCAAATTGCAAATGTGGTCAGAAACAAACTGGAGTGAAGTGGAAAACATTTTACTAGGCGCATTCAAAAAAAGGTTTCAATTCTCAAACATTTTACCAAGGTGCCGTATTACATTACTCTCTTTATCCTTAGTGTTCGATTATCTCCATATTGGAAACACAATTTCAATTTTGTTCTTGGGAAGCAGTACGGCTTGGATATTTGGCAACACACCGCCCTGAGCAATTGTTGTTACGAATCACCAGCTGCTGAAGACGTGGGATAATTCGTCTTTTTGTTGTCACGGGCAGCATTTCCTTCCAATTTAAACACTTGCCAATTTAACTGGTTCGGTGTAACAAATCTAACCGGATGTATGCAACGGATTCGAATTTGTTGGTCCCCGGAGACTTACGGAGAAATTTAACTTTGCGGGGTTTTGTTGTCACGGGCAGCATTTCCTTCCAATTTAAACACTTAAGCAGCAAGGTATTCCTTTACTGCTACTAAGTAAACGGCACTCCGACGCTTTCAATACAATTTTCTTGTGTATCGACCAACGAAGGGGAGGAGCTGCGAAGAATACATATTGAGGACACAAAAAAAGATGAGCTTACGTTGTGCTGTAATCAGGTATATAAACTCAGCATGCTGTTGCTCACGCTCAGTGCGTTTGCAGCATCAGCATGCAGCAGTTCGTTTGCAGCATCGTAACTGAAACTGTACATCTACATCTACAAGGTGCTGAGAGTATTTGGCCCTACAGCATTTCGGCGCACCTCAAATTAGTATAAATATCAATATTTTCAAATCGCTTGGAATTTGTGGATCGGACAAGATCGGAAGAGATTTAATGTTTCTTAGATAGCTAGAATCTTGTTTTGTAATGCTGTTTCAGCAACATTGCCGGATCGTGCCGTATCATGTAACTTTTTTCGCATTCAAATTTGGAATAAAATGTTAAAAAAAAGGTTTTTTTTTAAAGCTGGTCCAATATACAGCAACACTGTTTTTTTCAGTTATTTTTGAGCTGAGGTTAAACAAATAGTTATATTCAACTACGTTTGTTATAATATTGTCTTATTTAACACAGTCATCATCATATGAAAGCGATTTTGCTGGATACATAACAAAAATGATTAAAACCCCTTAAAATATCACTATTTCGCATCCATGCAAAAATTCTTTAGCAATTTTTGATATACTCTTTATTTTGCCACATTATGCAGCATGCTTTTATGTATGTAAAAAAACATAACTAATTTAAAAATCGAAAAAAAAATATTTTGGTTATTGGCCAAGAATTTTTTCTAGTTACTCCTCTGTGCGCCGTCCGTTTGCTGCTGTCAGAAGAGTTGGCCAAGCCGTCTCAGATGGCACCAAAGATGTTATCAAATCTAGGGGCAGATCACTTGTGATGCATTTTTAAAAATCAGCGAAATTAAATGCATTTATTTCCATCAAAATAGAAATTCATAATGTATTTTGCGTTGCGTGCAATGTTTTTGCGTTGCGTGCAATGTTGTTTGCGTTGCGTGTAAGACGTCAAAACCCTACAGAAAAACTAGCCCTACATTTAACAAAACGTCGAACAAAGTGGATCAACGTAGGACGTTTGTTAAACAAACTTTTTTGCGAGGGAGTGCAAAGCTGATGCAAAAATGGAAATTAAATGCATTTTTTTAAATTTGATGCAAATTTGTTATACATTCTTAGAGTGATCTGCCCCTAGTATCAAATACACCAGCTCCAAGTAAATTCCGAACACTGCCTAAACAAAAAGCCCTTTTCAGGGCCAACAATTTATCAACAAAGAATCGAATTGAAATTTTGTTATTTTTTTTTTTTTTTGTAAAACATTTATTGTCCTGATTGTTACAAACTAGTTACATGTCCCATAAAACTTATAATTAGCTATGTTCTTTTCGTTTGCTGGAATACTTGTCATGTACAATAACATTGTAGAGAATGCTTGGAGAATATGCTGGCGAGTATGTCTGGATTGATTTTGGAGAACCGGGTATATCCAGTCCTCCTGATGAAGTTGTGAAAGCCGTCGATCTAGAGCCAGGAAAGCGCTACGTTGAAATGTCCATATGGTCCTGTTTTCGCTGCATTGGAATATGTGATGCTCGATGGTGTCTGTCTGGCCGGGGCACTGGCTGCAGTTGGAGTCCGCTCTCCTGTTCATTCTATGTAGAAGCTCGTTGGTTAATATTTTACGATGCGCCACCGAAAACCACACTGATCGTTGGCGTGAGCTTAATTGCTTCGAGTGTATGTTTTTGAAAATTTTCCTCCAATCGCGTTGTGGATTTTCCCTGATTATTTTGGGCTCTTTCAGCTGTTTCAAAAAGTAGTTGTATATTACACTAGAAGAAGGTGCCCTAGCTATTTCGTCCGTTAGGAATGCTGTCTCTTTGACCACCGTACGGATGTGCTCATATTTTCTTGGAATGCATGAGAGATTTGGAGGGTTTGCGTTGTGCTCTAGAAACCCCCACAAAAAGGGTAGATCTGAACCGATTTTCATCATGCGATTTGTTAATAGGGCCTTGGATTTAATAGGCGGCGAGTGTAGGTTTAATCCTCCTAGACGTTTAGGTAGAATTAATGTTTCGAAAGCAATTCGGGTTAAATTCTTCCCATACCACAGAAACGAGCCGATTCGCGAAATAAATTTCCCGCCGTATTTGTTTGGTAGAGGGATCACTGATGCTGTGTACCATATTTTTGACGTAATGAACGTGTTCAATAAAGTTATTTTCTGTATGATATTAAGATTTCGCGAGTTGTTCATCCACATACCTGTTTGAACGCCTCGTAGAACCGCATTCCAGTTTTGCTCAACAGTGCTTGAGAAATCTTCGGCAAAATGGATTCCGAGGATTTTCACCGATGACTGCATTTGTAACCACTCGCTACGTGGTGTCAAGTTCAAAGTGCCGATCTTTAGGGCGTTAGTTTTCTGCGTGTTGAGTATTGCTCCAGAAACAGTTGTGAAATCGGCAAAGATATTTCGAATTGCAAGTAGCTGAGTTTCACTTCCGACGAACATAGATATGTCATCCGCATATGCGTTAAGTACCGCATGAGGAAAATGTCTTCGCAGTTTATCGAGCAAGGGTTGTATATATATAACAAACAAGATCATTGAAATGGGATCACCTTGACGCACTGACCTTTGAATTTTGATTTCGCTTCCTAGCTTCCCATTGATCAGAACTTTGGAGAAGCTGTTGTTCATGCAGAACATTAAGAGATTTATCAATTCCTGGTTGAAGTTCATTTTTTCCATCGTTCTTGCAAGGAAGCTGTACTCCACTCTATCGAAGGCATGGTCGAAGTCGAAAGCTACTAACATTTCGTTTTCGCGCTGTTGTTTAAGTTCGCAGATGCGGTCCAGTATTCGGGCGGTAGCTTCAAAGATGTTTCGCTTACCATTGCAGCATTTTTGGTTTTTGGATAGCACCAGTGGAAGCAGGGGACTCATTCTATTTTTTAATATCCTAGCGAATATTTTATAGTCGGTGTTTAATAGTGAGATCGGTCTGTACGATTTTATACTGTTATCACTTTTCTTCTTTTTTACTAGCACAATAACGCCATCAAAGAATTCCTTGGGAGCTTGGGATGACATAGCTTCATTTATGATGAATGTGAACTCCCGCTGGATCACATGCCATGATTTCAAAAAAAATTCCTTCGGTAGACCATCCACGCCCGGCGATTTACGTGAGCTGCTTGCTTTTATTGCTTGTAATATCTCATTTGGTGAAATTTCATTCAGTATGCGATCATTGTCTTGATTCTCGTTTGGGATGCGTTTTGCTGGATCGAAGGTGTCGTTTACAGTGGTGTTTGTTGAGGAGTACAGGTTCGCAAAATAGTCCTGCACGCTCTGATGTATTTCATTTGGATCCCTTATTATGGTAGCTTCATTTTGTAGCGTTTTGATCGAAGTTTCAGCTCGTCGGGTCTTTTTATTTGCTACGTGGAATATTGATGTGCTTTCTCCGCCGATGTATGCTTCGTTCCAACACCGCGTTTGCTGCGCATAGTTCCGTTGAAGAAGCAGCATTTTTCCCTTTATGTGGTTAATACTTCGTAGCTGTCGGGGATCGCCATAGTAGCGATCGTAGGATGAGCGAAGCAGAGCGTAATACAGTTCCATTGTGTCACAGAAGGAACGTCTTTTTATCGAAGCTTTCCATTTTAGGAAGGAAATAAGTTTTGGTTTGACAAATTTGATCCACCATTCAATCCATGTACGGAAATTCCTTCGGTTCCTTGTCCAATACACCCATTTGACTTGAAGTTCGTTGATAACTGTTGGATCATTCACTAAATTTGGATGCATACGCCATACACCCCGACCAGGTGGATTCCCAAGTGTAGGAAGCACAGTGCGGATAATATATGCTTTATGATCCGAGAAAGCCGTTGCTGCAAAATGTGCTGTTCTTATCCACCCGCGTATATTTGGAGTGAGAAGAATTCGGTCTATCCTGGAGGCAGAGTCAGATCTAATAAATGAAAATTCTACATGTTGTCGATGTATAAGCTCCCAGCTGTCGTCAACTCCTGAGGCAGACATGAACCTTTTAAGCATTGGACTGTGTGCATTAGAACCGGTGGCGTCTTTTTGATTCACTACAGAATTGAAATCACCCCCAATAATTGCAGTGTGTGTCGCATTGTAGAAGTAGTATGGTAGCACATTGTTATAGAAATTCTCCCGAGCGTTTCTATTTTGCGTTCCTGACGGTGCATAAACGTTGATGAATGTAACGTCATTTATCCGTGCGCTAATAATTCTTGAGTCCATGCTTCTATCAATGTTAGTGAGGGGGAAAAAGCTTCGTGCTGCAATCGCTGTTCCTCTTCTATGCTCGTCTACATTGTACTCAATGCTGAAACCTGGTATGTTGAGGCTTGTCGTTGCCACCTCTTGCAGGAAGATAATATCTAGTTCAGCAGACCGGATGAAGGAATTCAGGGCATCGAGTTTTGTCCCGTTTGTCACTGCGTTCATGTTGATTGTAGCAATCTTGTAGCTCATCATATCAGCCATTTCCACCGTAGAGAAGGCAGTTCGTTGACATGTTTGCTCGACCAGCTAAAAGTCGTCGCGATGTTGGCAGGAACACGAAGACCAGCGAAACACCTTATGGAGGTGGCAGTAGTAGCGAAAGCTGAGAATGGTGAAATCTTGCTGAGGGTGGCAGTATCATATGTTGCTTCGGCGGGACATATACTGCCCAAAATGCTTACCGAGAAAGCTGAAATCGATGCTGGCATACTCGTTCTATGCAAAATTCCATCACAGCAGGTAGACTCTTGCAGATTGATCAAATGATTGCTCCAAAAGTACGGACAGCTGATGGGCGCCGTTGCAGTGGCGACGTACACTGAGACGGAAAGGAGCAGTGAAGCAAAAGGCGCTGCTTGCACCTTCAGTTTGTTGCTGCAGTGGTGACACGAGTAGCTAATCAAAATTTGCCTGGCGACGAGCACTAGCGTAATCATTTGAGTGTTGTACAAACTGGACGGATGGTTGACGAGTGCAAATGCAGCAACGCAATACTGCATACTGCATTTATTTATGTTTCGCCGACACGACGAATGGCAGCAGGCAGCAGGGTGAGCTGGGAACGGTGAAAACTTGCGAGGAAGCTGAAATCACTGCTGGCATAATCGTTTTATGTGAAGTTCCATCACAGCAGTCGGACAATTCCAGAGACATCGATTGATTGCCCCGACAGGATGGACAGCTGATGGGTGTTGTTGCGGTGGCGATATAAGCTGGGAGCGGTAGAAGCAGGAAAGCAAAGGGCGCTGCTTGCACATCCACTTCGTTGCTGCAGTGTTGAGGCGAGTAGCTATTCAAAATTTGTCTGACGACGGGCGCCTGCTTAATCATATCAATGTTGCACAAACTGGGCCGATGGCTGACGAGTATAAATGCTGCAATGCAATATTGCATTTCGCATTTGTTTATATTTTGATGACTCGACGAATAGCGGCAGGGCTCAGCGGCGTCGGGGGGAGCTAGAAACGTTGAAAACGGGGCAGCCAGACGCTCTGCTTGCAGATTCGTTTTGTTGCTACGGTGATGAGACGGATAGTTTGTCAATTCTCCTTCGAGAGGGTAATTGCGAACTACATTGGCGACAGGAGCAGGTAAGAAGATAATACTTTTTTTCTTGCAGTGACGGGCCCAACTATAGGTAACACTGGCGGAAGGATCTTGCAGCGGCGTATTATTGTTGTATTGACGAGAACGGTGCTCGCCGGGTACATCAGCAGCGGCACAAACTGATGAAGATAAAATTTTGCTGAGAGCGGTAGTATCGAGATTTGCTACGGCTGAACATATACTGTTGAAGGTGCTTACCGGAGAAGAAAAAGTTTTCACATTCGTTTTATTTTTTTCGTTGCTATGATAGGGCTGGTTTAGGTTTGCTTCCCTACTTATTGTTTGTGGCGTGAAGTTGAACGAGTGAGATGTGGCTCTAGTCTTGTGTCAGGCCGGGACGGTCTTTTTTCGTTGTTTCTTTTATTTTCAAGAGGTGATGCCGGTCTTTTTGTGTTCACTGTGCTGGTTTTGTTTTTCTCTGCAATTAAATCGTTGCTTTCGTCTGCGAAGCCGGCAAAGGGGCTCGTAACGTTTACGATTTGGTGATCATTCGTGGTTTTGGAATTACTAATAGTCTCTTGTTGTTGCTGATCACTGTTCTCTGGTGCTGGTTCGGCTACCATTACGGTATCACTTCCAGCCAGCGATACGTTTGACCCGTGGTGAGGCATACCCTTTTTTAACCCTGCGGAGCTGGCGCTATTTGGCTGACGAAAATTCTGCTGCGGAGATGACCGACTGTCGCCGTTTTTCACGATTTCGGCTAGTGTCAGACGACCGCTGACGCTCGGTTTCAATGATTTTGCAAACTCAGAGCACTTTTGTGCATAGTGAACTCTACGGTTGCAATGTTTGCATGTAGCAACTTGACCTTTGTAGGTTATGAGAGTCATAGTCGTGTCCACTATTACATATGACGGTATCGGTTTTACGAGCTTCATGCGCATGATCCTCACTCCATTTGGGACACCGGGAAAGAAATCTTTCCAGAGTTCATCACGGATTGAGAGGATTTCACCGTACTCACGCATCCGATATGCTAGCTGTCTGTTAGTTGTGCTCGGGCGGAGGTCATGAACTCTAACCTCAATAGATCCATCTTCCATTGACAGTGGAATGCTGTAGGATTTTCCGTCGTGTTCTAGCTGGTGTTTCATGTTGTGTTCTTGTACTATGTCCTGTGCTGTTTGAGCGGAATCGGTGCCCACGAAGACACGCCCGTTGGTGACTTGCAAGTGCTGTAGCTTGGTCGCTTCGATAGCGAGATTTTTGGTTATGAATTCCGCGATCGCGGGTAGGTTCAGTTTAGTCGGTACAACTTTAAAGTTGATGACAAATGTTTTGTCAATCGACGATGCCATTTTGGCAGTTGCTAGTTCCGAATATCGGAGTATTAAATTGTATTGATATGCCGGACTAAGTCCGCGAACTTCGTTGTAGAAAAACCACTATTGTCGTTAAAAACGCGTGTGCTCACGACAACAGTTTGCTGTCAACTGTTATTACAAGCATCCGAAAGTGGCTTGCCAACAGCGTTCGATGGTAAGTGAGCTACTTGTGAACAATATCGTCGATTTCATGTAGAATGACACAAAATAAAAAGTTATCATTTGTGTGTTTGTTTACAGTTTCGTCACAGACAAACAGACGTAACACGAGAAGAATTTTCATCGCCCACAGAAAAAACGGTCGATTTAAATTATGTAAAATGCGCCATCTCACCGAGCGTGGCGCTTGTGAAGCGATTTTGACACATAGCCATAATGTGTCACTTCGTTACCACAAGCACCCGAAAACTAAGATGAAGGGAAAGAAAGGTGGGAACTTTCGTCACTTTTGAGTGTATTAGTTTTATACATGTCAAATTGAGCAAGGCTTCTACGACCCATAAAATAAGTAAACATAATGATCTGAACGAGCATCCTGATTCCATCCTGGTGCACGATGGAAGGAGAGAAAAGGCCGAACATCACCATGAATCTTCCGATTCGAGCACTTAGGGACACTTTTTAATCTCGAAACTAGCGATAAAAATAATTATGACTGAACCGAATCAAAACCTTTGCCCACTACGTTATTTGTTTATGTTTTTCTTCTTCATATCCATTTGTTTTATCGATTTTAACGAAGAAATATGGCAACAGTACGTATAGCTGGAACAATGTGACATCCTGTACCATCTTGCCCGAAAACATAACCGCCATTTTCATTTTATGCAAACCAAAACAAACAAAATGGTCCAGAAATGTGAAATGCATTCCTGTCGAAGTGTTCAAGGTAAGAATTGTTCAAAATCATTTCGTAGTTTCCTGCACGATGCTCATCGCTGAGCAGATACATTTCAGGATCTTGCCAATTTAACTGGTTCGGTGTAACAAATCTAACCGGATGTATGCAACGGATTCGAATTTGTTGGTCCCCGGAGACTTACGGAGAAATTTAACTTTGGCGGGGTGCAGGAGTTACGGAAATTGAAGATACGCTTCGACCATATTCAATCTAGATATATTTAACGATCCGCGGCAACCCAAAAGGAGGTAAACTATCAAGTCGTGGGATTATTATGAATGATAATCACTACATATTTAGATTGCGTAAGTATATAGAAGACCAACACATCGAACATACTTTGCACTCAAGACAGAAGCAAAGATTTCGTTGAAAGTAAAAGTAAAGCAATGTACTCGTATGAATCATCGTGGCGAACCATCCGTTTAGAATTTTATAAAATTAAATTCTCCCATAGCCTACATGATGAGTTTTTACTTACGGAAAACGTTAAAAATGAAATCGGTGATGTGAATTGATCCTGATATTGGCAAGGAAATTTTAGGGGTTGTGTCTCCGTGATCTTGGTCCAATGATGACCTCGATAGCACAGCCGACTCTTTAAAAATAGACTAAATAAAATTAAGAGTACCTGATGTCTCCGGGATTCCAAAAGAGCGACGACAAAGAAGAGTAAATAGAGACAAAAATCAATCATACGACCACTTGATTTCTTCACACGAAAAGAAAAACAATTTTGGCGTTGCTTAATTTCCCGTAACAATAATGGTTGTGTGGGTTTAAAATGCAGTCGGATCTCTGCATTTTTTAAATTTGTCAATTGCAATAATTATGCCATGGAAAATTGAAGTACGTGACAGGCGATTTTTTTATTTCGCTCTTCAAATTTAGCAACTGCTAAAATGCCCCTACCTTTCATCTACTATCTTGCAGTTGACAATCGGTGTGGGTATTGTTGCCAGTACTTCGGTTGAAAAAAAAATTGTCCCATGGTTGCCAGAATCTTATTTTGTGCAATGTGTTCAACAGATGTCGCTAGTATACCGTGGGCGATGATTTTTTTAATTTTCTTCGAGCTGTTACGTCTGTTTGTCTGTGGTTTCGTGTTTACTAGGCGCATTCAAAAAAGATTTCAATTCTCAAACATTTTACCAAGGTGCCGTATTACATTACTCTTTTTACCCTGAGTGTTCGATAACCTCCGTATTGGAAACACAATTTCAATTTTGTTCTTTATCAAAAATATGTGGTCGACCAACAAAGGGGTGGAGCTACGAAGAACACATATTGAGGATAACACAAAAAATTACGAGCTTACATCGTGCTGTAGTCAGGTATAAAAACTCAGCATGCTGTTGTTCACGATCAGTTCGTTTGAAGCATCAGCATGCAGCAGTTCGTTTGCAGCATCTCCCGCAAAATATTCCGCCGTCCGTTTGCTGCTGTCAGAAGAGTTGGCCAAGCACGCCGTCTCAGATGGCACCAAAACTGTTACCATATACACCAGCTCCAAGTAAATTCCGAACACTGCCCAAACAAAAGGCCCTTTTCAGGGCCATCAATTTATCGACAAAGAATCGAATTGATGTTTTGTTATTACAAGCGTCAGAAAGTGGCTTGCCAAGAGCGTTGGATGGTAAGTGAGCCACTTGTGAACAATATTGTCGCTTTCAAGTAGAATGGCACAAAATAAAAAAGTTATTTGTATTTGCATTTAAAATTTGTGTTCATCTGACACTAAGTCTTAATGAACTAAACTAAAAATAATTAACCTAATGTAACAGCAAACGGTGACGAAATTGTGATGAATTATAATTGAGGTCAAAGTGCTCGGCAAGCTCGTTGAAGCGACGAACCATCGCCAAAATCGGACTATTAGCAGCGTAGTTGGTGTTTCGCATTTCGATGTGTAGTAATGTCCGAGGGCGAAGAACACGGGTTGGGGCGTAGAGGTTGATTTGTCCAAGGAGATCGGGAACATCATACTCAGCCAACAGAAGCTTTGATATGAAAATGGCCTGCGAAGTATGTCTACGTTCTTGCAAAGTATGTAGTCCTAATAGTCTGCAACGGTTCTCATATGGTGGCAGGTTCAACGGATCATTCCAAGGCAATTGACGTAAAGCATATCGTATAAATTTGCGCTGGACAGCTTCAATCCTTTCACTCCACGTTGCATGATAAGGGCACCAGACGATGTTTGCAAATTCCAGCAGCGAGCGCACCAGTGAGAAATATAAAGCCTTGAAACACAGAGGATCCCGGAATTCGCTAGAAATTTTTAACATAAAACCTAGAAGTCGATTTGCTTTGTCGATGGTCGCTGACAGGTGATTGGTATAAGTTAGCCTTTCATCGAGAATAACACCTAGATCTTTTACGTGGTCAACGCGTTGCAGCTGAGTTCCGGCAATGTTGTAGTTAAAATTAAGCATGTCTCTTGTACGATGAAAACTGATGACAAAACATTTCGTAACACAAAGGATCAACATGTTTCTTTGACACCAATTGTAAAATGTATCAATGAGACACTGTAACTCACGGCAATCGGCTTCATTCCTTATCACAAGAAATATCTTCAAGTCATCGGCGAAAAAAAGTTTCCCTCCACGCATTAGAACAAAGACCGCATCATTCACGAACAATGAAAATAGTAATGGACCTAGTGTACTACCTTGGGGAACTCCGGAATTATTGCAAAAAGATTCAGACACGTTGTCGCCAATTTGCACGACGCACTCGCGGTGAACAAGGTAGGATCGAAGCCAGTGGCAGAAACTCGAGGTACATCCTAGTTTATCAAGCTTTGCAAGCAGTATCTCATGGTTGACTGTGTCGAAAGCGGCCTTAAGATCTGTGTAGACCGTGTCCACCTGGAGTTTCCTGGATATGTTTTCAATGCAAAACGATGTGAAGCTAACTAAATTCGTCTCAACCGATCGACCAGGGAAGAATCCGTGCTGAATCTGTGTGATTTGTAGACAGGTTAGTGTAATGATTCAATTTACAAAAATCGAACGTTTTCTAACGTTTCGATATAGGTGATCCGTTTCAAAATTTTCGGCCAGAATATTACCTGTTTTTCTAAAAGTGAAAATCTGCTGTTGTACTGAATGAAAACCTTCGACTTTTGCGCTGATTGGAAATAGTTGTGACTAGTTGTGTAGAATGTACAATTACTGAAAATAACAGATTTTGTGAAAGCAGTGGTTGGTCCGTACAATTCGATTCCAAGCGAGCCAGACTAGTTTTCGTTGGAAGGTCCATCTCTGACAATAGAAATAAACTATTTTATTTTGAATTCATCTACAACTTCCTTGAAAACAGCACAGCTAAAAAACTTTTGGGGAAAACGAGCAAACCTAAATTTTCCACGATAATAAAAACTAGTGCCCCCGCCGCACAGCATCATCAAGATTGATAGTAATTCAAGCCAGGAGGAAAGGGGGAGGGAGGTTGTAAGGCAATGGAAAATTTCATTTATATCTTACTTTATAATTGGCTGGTCCTGAAAAGAACTTGTTGGTTTGTGGTTTATTTTGGGTCACAATTTAGGCCCGCTCGATTTCTGTTAGCTGTGAATTTTTCGCAGGGCGACAGTTTCTGTTCGGTAGCGATGAGGCTTCTTAACGCCAACCGTGACTGGGGCACTTTTACACGGCCTTCGTTGGCAACTGCTTGCGGGGAGCCTTTCCTCCGGTGGACTTACGAGCGGTTTGTTTGGTACAGGCAGAGCTTGGAAAACGAATCAGCTGAAAAAGAACGAACACTCTTCATTCGTTCTTCGCTTCACGAACATATACCCTATTGAACCATTCACCACTGAGCTGCGGAGTTGACGGTTTTGGTTCACCACCACCGAGGCTGGTGAATCATTGCTGTTCTATAGTGTAGGTATATGAGCATAGCGTAATAGTACCCGTTGCTCATTCTCTCTCCCATTCGAAGAGATATCAACTGCTATGCATCATTCGTTCTCCATAGCAAGCTGTACATAGGCATCCAGATTCTCTTTGCTTGCTGGGTGCGAATGTAGGTACGAAAAATGATGCCGCCCAGCTGCCCCGGAGAACAGCGCTCATAACGAGAATGTGTTTGTTGTCTTTTATTATTTTTATTCGAGATAGGTACATGTTCTGTGCGCTTTTCATATGCAATATTTTTTAGTTTTGTCTTCAACCTATTGAATCTGTCGAATTGTGAAAATACAAATAGGGTTAAGGGAACATGGGGAGACTTTACCCACCACGAAATTCAACAATTATTAATAACTTGTTCCATTTGGTGCTTATTTTTTTTTATATTTCTATATTTGTTTCGATCCCAACAGCTAATTTTTCATCTTCTTCATTTCGTTTTTCATCTTGCTCCCTTACGCTTATATTTGAAACTTTAAACGCGATTATCACGATATTTGCGGTGACTACGAGTGCCGAAAGAGTTTGCAACGGATTTCAAAACTTTATTTTTGCTTGTTCGTAATTTAACTGCCGTGTCCTTGAACGATTCCATTTTTTCGTCAAAATTTTCATATTAATGTTATGGACTTGTTAATAATTTTTTTCAGGTGAAAATGGTGTTTTTTTGGAAAAATCGTTCCCGTTTCCAAAAAGAAGAGAATTTTTTTTCAATCAATCGTTCAAGGACACCACAGATAGATACACTAATGATTTTTCATGGCTGATTTTGTGACACGTGAACCTGCAATGTAATCAGTGCAGTTAATCCAAAAAAGCAATGCATTTAAAAAAAATCAAAGCTCATGAAATACAATCGTTTTATATTTTTAACTAGTACTAAGAACCTCAACAATATGGGAAGAAAAGATAACAGCATGTTATATGCCATTGTTTTTTGTTCTGATATTTCAAAATTCTCTTGGTCAAGCTTCCCAAGCCTTGGTCAAGGCTCCCGCGGTGGGTAGACTTGACCAGAAAAAACGATCACAGAAAAACTTTTGTAACTTTTGAAAAAGTAAATTAACAATTCTGAAAAAAATCATTAATACGCAGAATACTTTTGCATATTACATTTCATCGAGTTTTGGAAGACATTCAATTATTAAACCAAAAACAATTTGTCTTATGGAATACAATATATTTTTAAATATTCATAACCAGTCGTTGTTCAAGTTCAACTCAGGGTTTTTTTAGTATTACACAGAACTAGAAAAATCGTAAAAATTTACGTGTTCTGCTCCTGACATATACGAGCATCAAAAATGTTTTAGATTTAATTTTAATTTCGCATGACTATGAATTTCGTAAATCATGTTTGATTGTCAATAAATGCAATTTGTTAAATTGTGTCAAGTTTTTATTAGCCAGTTGACAAATTTTGAATGAGAGGATAGTAATGTTGATGGAATAGGAAAAAAATATAGTGTGATTTTTTTTCCATTTAAACAAAATTTGAAAACATTTTTGGTTGCCTGGTTGCAAAAAAATCTCGGGTAGCTTAGAACAAAAGCATTAAAGTCAACTGTCAAGATTCATTTGGAGGATATTCCGAATAAAACTTTATTCGCCAAGCTCGGAATAATTGCAGCGAACTAATCTGTTCAGATCACTAAAGCATTAAAGCGGGATACTAATTTCTTCCCAAAGATTAAAAGGCATGTGTAATTTTGCTATTCCTGCTCAACTTTAGACGAAGCTCGAAGTAATTTTTTGATTATTAAATATTCCACAATATGCCGTACATTTTAAACACTCCGTTAGTAGGTATCCAATTGAATCAGAAGTCTTGCTCATCGAATTTGTGGTTAATATTATATTTGTTAACATTTAACCTGTCTGTACAACATTTAGGAAAAGAATGTAGTACATCATAGTTTGAAACATATATTGTCCTTGTTAAATGCGAATAACTTAGAACCAAGCTTATAACCACTTCGTTTTGGTTCACGATTATAAAATTCCAAATATTCGTAAGCTAGAGATACAATGTTAGAAAAAAATGAACCTATATGTGTTGGGCTGAATCATCTGAGGAACCAACATCCAAAAAACTGATAAATGCATGTTTGAATATCCACGATTTCCCTAAATTTATAATGCATCGTGAACACAAGTTCAAATTTTTTCCCCTCAAACCTCAGCAGAATCAAATAAGCGGCACCTGTTGTCTAATGTCCGCTCCACAACCCATATGTTCTTAACTGACGTAGCAAAAGACGCTGAAAACCGCTAATATGGCCAGAATTTTATATTCAGATTCAGCATTACACAATGAATCTGAATGATTCAACAGCTTGTATGTTCTTGAACCAATTTTACTAAATAATCAACCAAGCAAAGAGGAACCACTATTCAAGAGAGAAGAGAAACTGATATCCTCTCTTTCAATGATACTCACAATTGTCCATCATTATCCATTCTTATGCAATCGTGTGTGGATATATTCGTTCCTGTTTCTGTTTCCTCGTGTTGTTGCTTCGGTATCCATAGCGGCAATTCATTCGGTTGGGGTGAAGGCAAGCGTGTTACCACAGATAACAGACGTTTAGGCTCGATTTGAATCGTGTGTAAATACCCGCTGCTGAAATTCCGAATAAAGCAGACATCTGAAACATGTCTGGCAAACGTTTGCAGATGGCGCAGTGATCACTACAATGCAGTTAGAGTGCAGCTGTCAAACACGTGTAGCAAACAGTTGCGCAGATGGCAATAGTGAAACACGGATTTTCAACGTATATCAATTTGAAAGTTTGCACAGGTTTTTGAAGAATTTTTGTTCTAGCCTAAACGTCTGTTATCTGTGGTGTTACTGAACTGTATTGTGGTTCGTTCGGCTTGAATTTGAATGAATAGTGAAAGCTCTGGGTACAGGCCATACAACGAAAAATGCTGATCTGCTACTTCTCTGATTCATTTATAAAAGTTCAACAATATTTTCAAAGAATGTTGCAAATTGTCAACTTGATAATTCCAAAAATACTCCAAATAAACTATGAATGTGCAAAAGACTACAAAATCGCATAGAAATTGCTTATTCCAAAGCAGAATTTACCGGTCTAAAGTGTATTCTACTTCACTCCGGTTATGTCTCTGACATTACCCACCCATCTTTTTATTGAACCCTGACAAGTTGAAAAATTTGTTGTTTCAATCCTCATATTATTTGGGTTTAAAAATTATTTTTCTGCGTGATGATTTAACACCATATTATTCAGAAAAACAACATTTAGTAACTAATTACAGCTTTCAATCATTCGATTCAAAGTTAATGTTTTGATTTTCATGGCTGTGATGCTGGCTGTACAGAGACGTCGTCCTTGACAGAGGGCTGATACCCAGTCAAAAAGGGCAAGTTGCTGGCTAACGGGGGTCTATTTGCTACTCGGATGCGCTAATTGCCCTTCAATTTGCCAGCAAATTGCTGGTAATTAGGAGGCTATTTCAAATGCAACATTTGGGCGTCTTGCCGCTGTCATTTTTTGCCGCTCTTAAATCGCCACCAAATCGCCCAGGGAACGCGTCATTTAGTCGCCCTTAATTGCTTAATATGAAAATTACAAATAATTCTTATTTTCGGACTCATTATCTACTCACATAAACTTATCAGTACACTAGGTAATCACCACAAAATTATAGAAAAAATCAATTGTGAAATTGGTATTGCACACCAAAACTTAGCACAATCTGACTTTTATGAAGACTTTAGGTCAGAGATCTTGTTCCACTATACTTACACACGATTCCACAATTTCCCACATTCTTTGGCTAAATGAAGAGCACTAGACAAATAAAATTCAAGCGAGGACACGCGAATTGTTTAAAAAAAACAATTTTTAGCTTAAGCCAAGCATAAGCCGCCATGTTTGAAAAACGCAAAAATAACCAAGTCCATTTCAGCCGCCAGAAAATTTGTCCAAATGTTGAAATTGTCTTTAAATCGCATTCGCAAATTGCATTTGTTCCTAGGGGCAATTAGCACAGGCGAGTTGAGTCAAACGTCAAGCTGTTTACACGGTTAAATAAAACAACCTGCAGAAAAGTTCTTTTAACTTACTTTTGAGTTGTGCGTCGCTTTAGCACTTATTAGTGTTGTCAAAAACAAAACGAGAGGTTCGACTAAGTCGAGGTCTTCCGTGGAGGAAAGTACTTTTGAGTTGTTTGGGGTGAACTCAAAATTAGGTAAATTCAACTTAAATTTGAGTATAAAAAACCTATCAATGAGTTGTAATTTTTGCCGTGGTTAAATGGAAACTACCTTCAACACGGTTTACCTAATTTTAAGTTCCCCCACGATACCACGAGATTGAGTCAAAGGAACTCAATTTTAGGTAGTTTTTTGTTTCCGTGTAAATCGCCTGACCACCCACTGAGACGTCCAAAAAATTGTTTCAAAATCGTTCAACACGGGTCCAACGATGGGCGTTTGTTGAACGGTTATTTGGACGTTGTCCAAATTGGTCCAACGAATGTCCTTCATTGGACGATTTTGAAACCAACCGTTCTTAGAGGGCATGTTCGTCCGCATTTTTTTTTGATCGGGTATTTTCACATCTGGCATTGTTGCCATCAGGCATCAAGAAGACTGTCTACTCCCATTATAAGGCTGTGAACCATTTGGCGATTTTTTTAACCTTTAGTTAAAATTTGACAGTTCGAAAGTTATTTTCTCTTGAATGGAAAAATTTTACCGAGAGAGCGAACCATTTCAAAAGTTGACATATGGATAGTTATTTAGAATTGACAGCTACGATAACCACAAGATGGTAGAGGTGTGAACATTTGTCGATATTTTGAAAATTAGTTTTTTCTTATTACATTAAGTATGACAGTCATAGCCTCGAAAAGTAAACATCCACATCATGAAATAACCCAAACAAATCTTAACACAACACGTTATCGTTTCCATCTTTATCCCTTAATTTTGTATTGAAAAATATTGACAACCTCAATTAGGTACAGAAAATGTTTCCACCTTTTTATTCTGCATCATGGGCATCATTTTAACCATCGAGCTGTCAAATTTAATTATCGCTCTGACAATCAGGGTGGCCAGACCTACCGATTTATCGGTAGTCCTACCGATTTTGGTCTTCCCTACCGATTCACAGACAACCAGGGCAAAACTACCGATATGTTGTTATTCCTACCGAAAACTACCGATTTTTGTTGATTTTGGACACATCCTACTCAACATTCATTTTTTGGGTTGGATTTGGTCTGAGATCTGTGTTGTCAGTCTTTTACAATTCTATGTCAATACTACGTTTTTGGGACAACAACCCGGCCTACCGATAACTACCGTTAAACTTTTAGTGACCCTACCGATATTAAGGAATTCTATCTGGCCACCCTGCTGACAATTTTAACCATGCTCCAGAGTAGGGTTATTTTGCAAATAACTTTAAATCTGACACTTCGATTTTAACTAAAAGTTAAAAATTTCACCAAATGGTTCACAGCCTAAAAAGAGAAGTGGCCAAATTATTTCGCAATGAAAACAAAACATTTTTGCACTGAAAAATCATTTAAGGTTTGGTATTTAATCATGAAAACAATCAAGTTTTTTGACGATACTTTGCATTTGTGGTTGTACATTAGAGTGGCCCAAGGTTGTATGAAAAAATGCAATGTGCGGAATTTCAAACCTTGCACCTGATTTTGATAGTTTGGGTGGCTAATAAGCTTCCCTGAAAATTTCAGCTCAGTTGGTATACTGGAAGTGGTTCCGCAAACGGCTCAAAGTTTGTATGGGGAAAATTGACCAAATGTATGGAGAAACGCATCAGTTTTACATTTTCAGATCTAGGTGGCGCTGTAATCGATCAATGTTTTTCGTTAGAAAAATGAAGAATTCTCTTGTAACAACAAATCGACTCGTGAAGATTGCAAGTAAATCCAACGAGAACTAACAAAGTTATAAGCGCGCAAAGTTGATGGTGTCATGTGCTGTAGTTGGGGTGGCTCTGTCGAAAGTGAAAATAGCGGCTTATGATGAACACACGATTTGCATGAGGTTACTACATGAATTTCAACTTTTAATAACACGAAATGCTGACCATTTGGAAGGGTAGTATCTTCAGCAAACTGGATCAGAATGTCAAGAGCTTTCCGATGAAGAACAGGCTAATGCAGTATAATCCCACTAGATGGCGCTTGGGATATTCAAATGATCTATAGTTAACTTATATATTGGGTCATATCTCATGATCGGAAACACTTAGCGAGGTGGACGCTTCGACAAAGTAAATCATAAGATCCAGGGCTTTCCGACCGAGCACATTTTAATTAAGAATTCTTCCATTGGATGGTGCTAGAGTGCCTGAGAATTTCCTATGCATTTAATATTGGGTCATAACTCGTGAGTAGAAATACTTGACGGAGGTTTTGATTTCGAGATTTAAGGTATTTTGGGCCAGGCTATTGTACATAGGCTGTCAGAAATCTTTAGAGCGATACATTTTTTGTGATGGGTTTGTATAGCTGTGAAAAACGTTGATTTTCGCTGTTTTTAAAATGTTTGTTTAATGCTCGTTAATTTGTTGTATATAATCTTTAAGATATGTGAGGGATGAATGAGGAATATGACCATCGTCGATTCGAACGAAACTTTACATTTGTGTTCGGTTTATGAATCTCCATGATTTTCTCTGGTAATTGCAGTATTTTAGCACAAGGGCAATTTTTCAAAAGGGCGCATCGCACCCAGCGTGAACAGTATCCACGAACAACTCTCTGATGCCCAAACACAGATGATAGTTGACAATTCGCATTCTTACTTAACCAACCGTCTTGCTGACCATCCAACCAATTCTGCAACATCAAACGAACATGCCAACGAAAATCCCATCATCCACGCCACTACCTCTACCATATCTGCAAAGCCACCGACCTACGTTACTACTCTGCCACCCACCGTTATCGCTGCCGTAGTAAACACTACATCATCAAGTATTGCCCCTACCAACTCTGCCACTACCGTCGCCGTTCCAACTTGGCCGACAACTTATGATTCCGCCAACGCCATCACTTCTGCCCCATCAAGCACGGATTTTTCCAATCGAGCTTCCGATTTATCAACTGTGCCTGTCAGCACTGCTATTGCTGCAGCAGTTCCTGTTATGATGACCGCTTCAACTGTAAATGCCACTACCAATCGTGTCCCAATTGCTGCTCCAGCCATGACTGCCGTTCCCGCAGCAACCGCTATTACCTATTCGGAACCACACGTGCCGTTGACGCGTTATCAGTCGACTTTAGCAGGTTTTATAACACGTACGATAAATAGCAATTCCAACCAATACCAATGTGATGTAACACTTCCCTAAACTGTATGTAGCCCCCCAAGTGTTCCCCCCTAGATGGTATTATTTAACTAGATTTCAACCGATGGAAACCACCGAAAATCTTATCGCATATATTGTAAGTAAAACAAAATGTGACCCCTCGCACATTCGCTGCCATAAATTAGTGCCACAAAATCGCAACAGCACACTACCACTCTCATACTTTCTTTTAAACTATGCGTTCCGGTCGCTCTAGAAAGCTTAATTTCGTCTGATCAATTTTGGCCTGCTGGAGTATCGATCTCTCCTTTTTTAGACAAGCGACCCAATACTTTGACTGCTCGAATACAATCTCTTGTTTACCCCTCGCGCGATCGACCGTTTCCTCCACTAAGGTCATCACCCAGGCCAGCGACACCACGCTATCGACGGTTTCCCACATCGAACTCCCCTTACCATCATCCGCTCTCCAGGGAAATACACCCCCACCAAGCAGTGATGCACGACCGAATGTCTCACATCAAAACCCCATCCAGCAGGATCAGCGAGAATCATTGGTGTAAACAAAACACTCTCTATATATTACCAAAATGTGGGCGGCATGAACTCAAGGATTCCAGATTACTACCTGTCCTGTTCCGACGTAATCTACGATGTCTACGCCATGACTGAAACTTGGCTAAACGATAATACAACCTCACAGCAAATTTTCGACCCATCGTACACAGTTTTTCGTGTTGATCGCTCAAATCGTAATAGCACTAAAGCTCACGGAGGCGGTGTGCTACTATCCATTCGATCAAGCTTCCAAGCGCGCCAGATTGTCACCCCTAGTTGTACTGCGTTAGAGCAAGTTTGGATTGCGTTGCAACTTTTACATCATAGGGGAACATGGGGAGACTTGACCAAGCGCAAAATTCTATTTTCGGCTATGGCGTCTTCTATTCGATTCTTAATTTTTCTTCAAAAATATTTTTATACTTGTTTCGATCCGTTAAGGTAATTTTGAAAGTTTGGAATGAAAAATCTTTTCCTTATAGAAAATATTACGTGATTAATAAATTTGCATTAAATGATGTAATTTTTTGTCAAACTTTGTATGGACATATCTACTCGACTACTAATTACTATTAATGTACTAATATACCATCTTAATCCTTTTGAAGCAGTGAAATGATTTTACATAAATTGGAACATTGGAATAGTTATTACTAGAATTTGCATGACATTGAACGCAATAACTAATGTTGGGGAGACTTGACCAAGATTTTATGGGGAGACTTGACCAAGTGGTGATCAGCTGAAGAAAGATACAAAATTCCTAATATTTATTATGCTTTGGTATCTACTGTTAATATTAATCACGCCATAAAAAAATCCCACCCCAAACATAAGTCTTTATATTTTAATATTTGTAAACAAAGTTAGCAATAGTAGGACTGATTTCGTGACGTGTGAACATGCAATGCAAGCAGTACAGTTAATCTTTGAAAAGAAATGCATTAAAAAATCAAAATTTATCAAATGCAACTCTTTTATATTTTTTACTATTGCCTAAAGATCTCGACAATAGGGAAAAAATAATTACAGTATGTTTTATGTCATTATTTTTTGCTATGATTTTTCAAAATTCTCTTGGTCAAGTCTCCCCATGCCTTGGTCAAGTCTCCCCGCAATGGGGAGACTTGACCAGAAAAAACGATCACAGAAAAACTTTTGTAACTTTTCAAAAATTAAATTAAAAATTCTGCAAAAAATCATGAAGACGCGTAATAACTTTGCGCATTATATCTGAATGACTTTTGAGGGATTGAAGGCTTTTTTAGAGATTTATGCAGTTTTAGCTGAAAACCTGGTCAAGTCTCCCCATGTTCCCCTACTCTTTTTTTATGCGTGATCTATGTCCCACCAGATCGAACAAATGATCCGACTATTATCGATCAACACTTAAGTTCGCTTTCATGGATAACTTCACGAATGGATCTGAACGATAAGATAGTTATCCTCGGCGACTTCAATTTGCCAGGCATTAAGTGGCTACGCAGTTCTACTAATTACCTTTACCCTGATATCGCCCGTTCGTCTATAAACCCTCTTATATCTAAGATGCTGGATGATTACAGCACCGCAGGTGTATGCCAAATGAACGATGTTCTGAACAACAATCTTCGTACTCTCGACCTTGCATTCGTTAGCTCTGAGTTGATTAGTAACTGCGCAATATTAAAAGCACCATCGCCACTTGTGAAGTCCTGCCAGCACCATCCACCTCTGCATATCGTAATCTCGGAGTGTATGCCCTATAGTTACCAGGACACTTCTGAATCTTTGTTCTATGATTACACCAAAGCGAACTTTGCATCAATGAACGAATTTCTGTCCGGTATAGATTGGGATGAGCTTCTGCAAAGCAACGATATCAACAGTGCTGTCATGGTTACAACCAACATTATCACTTATGCTATCGATCAGTTTGTTCCGAAACAGACCCACAAGACTCCAGTTTTTCCTCCTTGGATGGATAGCAACCTAAAACGACTTAAATCTACCAAACGTTCCGCTTTTAAACAGTTCTCGAAGCACCGTTCTACACAATCTAAGCATTACTACACTCGGATCAACAAGCGATATAAAAAACTCAACCAGAGACTTTTCAGTGCTTATCAACGTAGTGTTCAGCTGAAATTGAAACATAATCCCAAAGGATTCTGGAGATACGTCAATCAGCAACGGAATGAAGCCGGATTGCCTACTTCCATGACACTAGAGGGAAAAGAAGCCAATTCCACTGAAGGTATTTGCAATTTGTTTCGCGAACATTTTAGTAGCCTTTTCGTCGCCGAAACTTTGGATGACCATCACATTTCTCAGGCTACTGATAAAGTTCCCACTCACCCACCAATCGGGGCACATCCATTCATCACGCCCGAATCCGTTATCAATGCTTGTGTGAAATTGAAAGGCTCATCGAACCCTGGCCCAGATGGAATACCCTCTCTAATAATAAAAAAATGCTCGATGACCCTTGCTAAGCCGATCTCGCTAATTTTCAACTCATCACTTCAATCAGGTGTCTTTCCCGACTGTTGGAAAAGTTCCTATATTTTCCCTGTATTCAAAAAAGGCAACAAATCTAATATTAGCAACTATCGAGGAATCTCTGCGCTGTGTGCTATTTCCAAATTGCTAGAAGTTATCGTTCTAGAGTTCATAACCCATAGTTGCTCCAGTTATATCGCTGAGGAACAACATGGCTTTATGCCAAAACGCTCGACCAGCAGTAATCTTGTCCTTTACACATCTACCATTGCGCGTGCTATGCAACAGAGATATCAAATTGATGCTATATATATACCGATTTTTCTGCGGCCTTTGATAAGATCAACCACCGTATCTCTGTTGCTAAACTTGAACGTCTCGGATTCACTGCTGCTTTGGCTACGATCATATCTAATCGGCCGCAAAATGGCTGTGAAAATAAGCGATTCAACATCATCATTTTTTGCCGCTACTTCCGGAGTTCCACAGGGGAGTCATCTCGGACCTTTTATTTTCCTTCTTTATCTGAACGATGTTCACAATAGTATTGAGGTCCCTAAACTTTCTTATGCCGACGACTTCAAATTATTCCACATCATCAAAAGTAGAACTGATCAGGAATTTCTCCAATCACAGCTTGATAATTTTGCTACCTGGTGTATAGCAAACCGAATGGTCCTTAACGCCTCGAAATGTTCGGTAAAATCTTTCTCAAGGAAACGTTCACTTCTATCGTATGATTATAATTTATCTGGGATAGTTTTAAAAAGAGAAACTGTGGTGAAGGATCTTGGGGTTATGCTGGATTCAAACCTATCGTTCAAAGAACATATCGCATACATCACCGCGAAAGCTTCCAAAGTTTTAGGTTTCGTATTTCGTGTCACAAAATCCTTTAAAAATATACAGTGCTTGAAATCGGTTTACTGTGCGCTTGTCCGCTCCACCCTTGAGTATGCATCGGTTGTTTGGTCACCATTTTACCAGAATGGTGTACAGAAAATTGAAGCAATCCAACACAAGTTTGTACGCTTTGCCCTTCGTCATCTCCCATGGAATGATCCAGAAAACTTGCCGAACTACAACAGCAGATGCAATTTAATACAGCTTGATACACTAAGTGTTCGCCGAAATGTCGCTAAAGCTTCATTTGCTTCTGATCTAATGAAAGCCAACATTGATTGTCCAGAGCTTCTTCGGACTCTAAACTTCAACACCAGGAGCCGAAATTTGCGAACCCATAATTTCTTTCATTTACCTGTTTCACGGACTAACTATGGTTATAATGAACCCATTTCCAGCTTCTGTCGCATATTTAATCAATGTAGTGATGTTTTCGATTTTCACCTCTCCCGTTCTGTACTTAACCGTAAATTTAAACGAATCCTATCTAGTTCATAGTATAAGAGTATACCATGTTTGTTTTGTTAGCGTATGTTACCTGTAGAATATCTGTTAGTTTAAGTTGAATATGATGTTATGTGTATCATTAGGATTTGATGTAATCTGTTGATGCGAAAAGATGAGGAGGTTTTATGCCTATTCAAGAGAGAATTTGTTATGTTCTGCTTGAACGGGCTTTTCCCTGCTCCAAACAAACAAACGAGATAGACGTTTCTACGTGCAATAATTTCAATTTTTTTGTTCGATTAATCTATTTTATACAGTAAAACTATCTGAGAACGAGTTACAATTCCCACATTACCACGGCAGATGGATAGTTAACCGGAGGCGGGATGTCCCACCTGCCAACACCGATCGCCTCAATACATGCCGACAAGTGACGGGCGAACGAAATGCAGGCTCAGATGCAACAACCAGGCGGATGGCTGCGTTCTTTGCTATGAATAGCATGCCTGCCGGCGGATGGTACCTTCGGGTGGGGCATCCCGCCTCCCATAGAGTAACAAATAATTCAAAGTTGTTCTAAATAGATGAAACGTGTATAAGCTGTCTGTAAACGTCAAAATTTGACGTTTAATGACAGCTCATACTCCTTTCATCGATTTAGAAATATTATTCAGGAAAAATTGAAAATGTTCTACAAAGTACATTTAATATTAGTTAATCTAAAAAAAAAGTTCTTAAAGTTTTGTATTTCTGGATTTGTGTGGATAATTTCTGCATAATTTGTTTCGGAATTTTGGACTGCAGTTTTTGAATTTTCTGGTTGTTTAATTGTTTGATTTTTCAGATGTACTTATTAACATTAGTAACAGTTATACAATGCTCTGCCAAGTGATGTTATGCAGCAAAGTTAGTGTGATGCAGCTTGGCCACACAGCTGAGGTCAAGTTTCCGCTGGAGAACGTGTTTGTAAAGTGTCGGAAGTGCAATCAAATCTGTGATCCACTCGTTCGTCTGGTTTACTCAAACATGGGTTATGGCTAGTTTAAAGCCGACTAAGCGGCAGTGAAGATGGATAACGCACATAAATGCAATGTAATATTGCTACGGATGTAGTACTTTGATATTTTGTATAAATGATATGCTTAGGCACAATCACAGTGCGTTTTTGTGGATACCAAGTTACTGCAGATCAAATCGATAGCGCTCAGTCGGCTTACCCGGTACCTGGTCAAACCATTCGCAATTTGATTCGGAATCCTGAATGAATTCAATATGGAATCCAGTTGAAAGGCAACAACCGATTCCGAAACCTACTGAGTCAGAATAGGTTATTGCATTTGAGCTAAGTCGAAATCCTTATTGAATTCATTCAAGATACCGAACCGGTTTCGGAATCGGTTTGACTGAGTATATTTGAGTAAACCGAAGGCGTTAGTATAAAGGTGCGCAAAGAGTGTGCAGAGCATGAAGCCAAAAAAGTCTACTTATCGAGCAAAATTGCTACAAAGACGGATTCCAATTGTGCACGATAGGTAGACTTTTTTGACTTCACTCTTTGCGCAATTGTTCTCTATAAACTGTGGAGTAAACCGGACAAATAAGTGAATCACAGGTTGGTTTGCACATCCGCCGGCGGGTTTGATAACACCTCTTCAGGTGGACCCTCAGCGGCTTTGTGCAGCTTGGTATCCTTCGCTGCGACTATGTGGTCCAGCCACACAACGCTAGTTTTGCTGCATAACATCACTGGCAGAGCACTACGTCAATGTTACTAGTGTTATTAAGCACAACTGAGGAATGATAAATTCAATAATTTGTAAATTCAAAAACTGAACGAAATTCTAAAACAGGATAAATTATGTACATTATAAAAATCAGAAATACAAGACGTTGAGAGCGAAAAATTTATAGTTTTTTGAAAATAAATGACAGAAGTAACAAAAATATATAAATTGCTTGCTAAAAATGTCTAAAATTCAAGATATCTGTAATCAAAAATTTAAAAATTTTGAGAATAGAGAATTCCAATAACAACAACAATCATCCAGAAAAATTAAAAAATTGAATGTTCCAAAATTAAACAATGTTATAATTAAAAAAGTCTAAAATTCAAAAATCAAATCTTCAAAAATTCAGGAAAGTTGAAGAATTCAAATGTTAAAAATTGTAAACTTCAAAAATCGAAATGTTCAAAAAGTAAGACCCAAAAATTCAGGAACACAATGATACAAAAATTCATGTAATGCAATTCAAGTATTACAAATTCAATAGTTCTAAAATACAAAGATGCAAAAATTCCAAATCAAATTAATAGAACCACAATAAAAATACAAATACAAAAAGAAAAAAGAAAAATACAGAATTACTAAAATTCAAAAGCACTAAAAATACAAAAAAAATGAAAAGCCCTTTCAGCACAAAATTTTCAAATTCAAAAGATCAAAAATTGAAGACATCAAAAATTCAGAAATTGGAAAATTCAAGAATTCGAAGATTTTTAAAATCCAAAAATTGAAAAAGAAATAAAAATTTAAAGATCAAAGGTTCAGAAATTCAAAAACTCGAAAAATCAATGATTAAAACATGCAAAAATTTGAAAAATCTGGTTTCAAAAATTCAATAACTTCAATATTCAATTATTAAAAATTCAAAAATTAGAAGCGTAAAGAATTCAAAAATTCTGTAATTCAGAAATTCAAATTCAAACATTCAAATATAAAAAAATATCAAGAATTCAGCAATTAAAAAATTCGTGTATTCTAAAATTAAAAACTTCTGCAATTCAACGCAACGACAACACAAAAATTTACAAACGCAAAAACACAAATATACAACAAAAACAAAATACAAAAATATATAAATGCAAAAATTCAAAGGATCAATAAATTAATAATTCAAGATAACAAAATACTAAATATTCAGAAATTGAAAAATTCATAAATTCGAGTATATAAAAGTTCAAAAAGTCAAAGATTCCAAAGTTCAAGAAAATGAAAATTTTAGAAATTTCAATAACCAAAAATTCAATATTTCGAAAATGCAACCATTCATTTTCAAATGTTTCTAATGTTTAAAATTAAAAACCTTGAAAATTTATAAAAATCCGATATTGAAAAATTCTTAAGTTCAAAAATTCAAATTTCAGAAAAAAAAACAAAATATATAAATCCAGAAATTCAAAAACACAATAATGCAAACATTATAAAATACAGAAATACTAAAATTCTAAGAACATAAAAATTTCAAAAATACAAGAATCCATAAACACAAAAAATATTAAAATACAGGGATACAAAAAGTACAAAAATACAAAAAGTACAAAAATGCTAAAAATTCAAAAATATTCAAATACAGAAATACAACAATCCAACAATACTAAATTACTAAAATTCAAAAATGAAACAATACAGAAATACAAAAACCCATACAAAAATATAAATAAAAAAATAGAAAAACTCAAAAATACCATAATACAAAAATACTGAAACACAAAAATACAAAAGCACAAAAATACGAAAATGTATACAACAGATAGATAAATACTACAATATAAAAAAAATCAAAAATTCGAAAGTTCGAAAATATTGTGTATTTACTCGAAAGCTGAAAGCAAATATGTATTTGGCTGAAAGTAAGCGTTCGAATACAGGGGATGTGTGAATGGTGTCTGGCTGTTTCGCGCTATATGAGGTATTGAATCATTACAATTCACATATATGTCTGTAGAAAAAGCAATACTTTCAAAATGCTTACAATGAAATTTAATGTGAACATAATTTATTTCCTAGAATAATGTTTTTATTGATAATGCTTCTCATAATTGCCGGTATTGTCACCCCCGTGCGGTAGAAGTCAAACCAAAACAATTATCACTCACTGGCGGCTGTTTCATTCATTTCGTATAGTCTAATTCATGCGTGGTTGTGTTAGTGCGACAGTTGAGGTTAAATGTTGTTGGACCTTGGGGGTTGAGGTTAAGTTAGCTGAAGGATAACATACTAATTCCACGCCTTTATGCATTATATCTGTGTGCAATTCACAGACAGTGAATGACTCGATTAATTTTTGACAAACTGGTTGACAATGAAGTGTCAGCGACTATTCTCGCGACTACTCGACCGAACGAATACTTTAACCGTCCGTGTTCAGATAGAGATTAAACGCACAATACACAGATTCAAAAATACAGGAATACTAGAATACAAAAAATGCAAAATACAAAAATATAAGAATACTATACCACAAAAATACAAAAATTCAAAAATACAAAGATACAAAAACACAACAATACAAAAACACAATAATATAAAAATACGAGAACACAAAAATACAAGAGCATAAAAATACAAAAAATTCAATAATACAATAATACAAAAAAACTAAAGTACTAAAAATACAACAAAAATACTCAAATACAGAAATACAACAATACAAAAATACCAAGATACAAATATATATAAATATGAGAGTGCTAAAAAAGGCAAATACAAAAATTTTAAAATAGAAAAATAAGAAAATGTGAAAATACAAGAATGCAATAATAGAACACATACAAAAACACAAAGATACAAAAATATAGAAACTCTAAATCACAAAAATACCAAAATACAAAAAACAAAAGAGTAAAAAAAACGAAAATACAAATATACGAAAATACAAAAATACGATATTACTAAAAAATGCAAAAATACCTGAATACAAAAATACTGAAACAGAAAAAAACGAAAGGCAAAAATACGAAAATATGAAAATACAAAAATTCAATAATGCAAAATACAAGATTACAACAATACAAAAATGCTAAAAATCCAAGAATAAAATAATGCAAAAATACTCAAATACAGAAATACAACAATCCAATAATAGATCAATTTAATAATACAAAAATAACAAAATACCAAAATACGAATATATTAAAATACAAAACTACGAATACGAAAATACAAAACTTAAAAAATACAAGAATAGAAAAATTCAACATACTGAAACCCAAAAATACAAGAACACAAAGATACAAAAACACAAGAATATAAAAATACAAAATCACAAAACTATAAAACTATAAAACACAAAAATTCAAATATACAAAAACACAAAAATTCATAAATGCAAAAGTTCGCAGGATCAATAAATAAAAAATCAAGAGATGAAAATCAAATATTAAAAAATCCATAAATTAAATTATTTAGGAATTCAAAAAGTTAGATTCAAAAATTCAATATTTCAAAAATTCATGAATTTTAGAATTTTAGAAATTTCAAAAATTCGAAAGTTCTAACATTCAACAATTTAAAAAATTGAATATAAAAAATTTCAAAATTCAAAAATAAAAATTTCAGAAATTCACCACAATACAATACAATAAAAATAAAAATTCAAATTTAAAATTATTCAGAAATGCAGAAATACAAAAATTAAAAATACAAAAATATGAAGAAACAATAATACAAAAACACAAAAATACAAAAATGCTATAATACAGACAAAAAAATCCAAAATTACAAAAATACAATAACAAAAATGCAATAATTCGGAAAGGTAGAAATACAGAAATACAAAAAAAAGATGGGTGGGTAATGTCTGCGACACAACCGGAGAGATGTAGAATACATAAGGAACACGTTCTTCAAATATGTTGATACTCATTAGGATTTTATTGTGACCACGACACCCCATTTCAATATTTCTGAATGAACAGAAGGTCGAGTTTGGAAAGTTTGTAACTTTCATTGTACTTAACCAAATTACACAATGTTCGCACTAATGATTCAGAAATATGATCAGGAATCTTCTGTTAGATTTGTAAGTATGTATAATTTACATGAATAAAGAAAAATTGATTTTCAGGAATCAATTATTATCTGTTCTTCCATTGGCCAGTACTACGCGACTTCCTCATGCTAACAATTAATTTCATCGTTAGCCATCTCCCTCACCAAGGCCAACAACGCCAACAAAACCGGTCCTTTTCAGGACCACCATCATTTTTGTAAAGAATAATTTGAAATATTCCTCGCCCAAATCAGCTTTTGTCCGAAAATCCTAATGAGTATCAACATATTTGAAGAACGTGTTCCTTATGTATTCTACATCTCTCCGGTTATGTCGCAGACATTACCCACCCATCTTTTTTTATTGTGACCACGACACCCCATTTCAATATTTCTGAATGAACAGAAGGTCGAGTTTGGAAAGTTTGTAACTTTCATTGTACTTAACCAAATTACACAATGTTCGCACTAATGATTCAGAAATATGATCAGGAATCTTCTGTTAGATTTGTAAGTATGTATAATTTACACGAATAAAGAAAAATTGATTTTCAGGAATCAATTATTATCTGTTCTTCCATTGGCCAGTACTACGCGACTTCCTCATGCTAACAATTAATTTCATCGTTAGCCATCTCCCTCACCAAGGCCAACAACGCCAACAAAACCGGTCCTTTTCAGGACCACCATCATTTTTGTAAAGAATAATTTGAAATATTCCTCGCCCAAATCACCTTTTGTCCGAAAATTCCAATGAGTATCAACATATTTGAAGAACGTGTTCCTTACGTATTCTACATCTCTCCGGTTATGTCGCAGACATTACCCACCCATCTTTTATTGTGACCACGACACCCCATTTCAATATTTCTGAATGAACAGAAGGTCGAGTTTGGAAAGTTTGTAACTTTCATTGTACTTAACCAAATTACACAATGTTCGCACTAATGATTCAGAAATATGATCAGGAATCTTCTGTTAGATTTGTAAGTATGTATAATTTACATGAATAAAGAAAAATTGATTTTCAGGAATCAATTATTATCTGTTCTTCCATTGGCCAGTACTACGCGACTTCCTCATGCTAACAATTAATTTCATCGTTAGCAATCTCCCTCACCAAGGCCAACAACGCCAACAAAACCGGTCCTTTTCAGGACCACCATCATTTTTGTAAAGAATAATTTGAAATATTCCTCGCCCAAATCACCTTTTGTCCGAAAATTCCAATGAGTATCAACATATTTGAAGAACGTGTTCCTTATGTATTCTACATCTCTCCGGTTATGTCGCAGACATTACCCACCCATCTTTTTCAATAACAACATTCCAACAATATTTTCAAAGAATGTTGCAGATTTGAAAAGAAGGAAGGAAAAGATTTTCACAAATTTAAATTCTTTTGTCTTATTTGTTAGCGGTGATACTGGCCATGGGATGGTGGGGAACACCCACATTCGTTTGTTATGATAGTATTAGCAGCAGAAAGGAATGGAAAAGCAGTGCACGAAAACGAGCGAGAGAGGATAATTTAAATTCTCTTTCTTTCTTTCCACACATCGTATTTCTTATATAGCTTTCTGAAAATTATTTGTTATACACCATAAAATGTAAATTTCAGTTTAACTCTTATTAGAACACAATTAATTGGTCCTGTAAAGAACCGTTTATTGTTTTATTGCGGGAGCATAATTCAGACGCACTCCCCGCGGACACGGTGAGCCAGTTTAACTCTTATTAGAACGCAGATTAGTTTCTCTGTTGCCCTTTATTTGGGGCGAAATTCTTGCAGGGCGACAGTTCCTGATCGGGTTGCGATGAGTCACCAGTAGCTGGGGCACTTTTTCCGACCGTCGTCATCGCCAACTGCTTTCCTTCGGTGGACTGGCTGCTTGCTAGCGCTTGAACGAATACGAATGATGCGAAAAACCGACCGACCAATATTCATATATGAACACACGAGAAAGCACTACTATCGCTCTCTCGCTCGTTTTCGTGCCATTCTTGTGCCTTTCCTTTCCGTTCGGCTACCAATACTAGCATAACCAAAACGAATATTCTGTCTTTCCATCGCATTCAATCTAGTGGCCAGTGCTAGCAAACTTGCATGTTCAGTTTTTCAATAACAACATTCCAACAATATTTTCAAAGAATGTTGCAGATTTGAAAAGAAGGAAGGAAAAGATTTTCACAAATTTAAATTCTTTTGTGTTATTTGTTAGCGCTGATAAAGGATATTTAGTTTGCTACTAGCAAGGAGCTGCACAAACAAATCGATTTATGTAGTTAATCAACGGAAGCTGCCAAATAGTTCAATAAAATAATTCAAATTGTAATAGCGACATGCAATTGTGGCAACTCTGGCCATGGGATGGCGGGAGAATACGCACATTCGTTTTCGTTATGATGGTATTAGCAGCAGAAAGGAATGGAAATGCAGTGCACGAAAACGAGCGAGAGAGGATAATTTAAATTCTCTTTCTTTCTTTCCACACATCGTATTTCTTATATAGCTTTCTGAAAATTATTTGTTATACACCATAAAATGTAAATTTCAGTTTAACTCTTATTAGAACACAATTAATTGGTCCTGTAAAGAACCGTTTATTGTTTTATTGCGGGAGCATAATTCAGACGCACTCCCCGCGGACACGGTGAGCCAGTTTAACTCTTATTAGAACACAGATTAGTTTCTCTGTTGCCCTTTAGTTGGGGCGAAATTCTTGCAGGGCGACAGTTCCTGATCGGGTTGTGATGAGTCACCAGTAGCTGGGGCACTTTTTCCGACCGTCGTCATCGCCAACTGCTTTCCTTCGGTGGACTGGCTGCTTGCTAGTGCTTGAACTTGAACGAATACGAATGATGAGAAAAACCGACCGACAGATATTTTTATAATCGCGCTAATATGCACTACTATCGCTTTCGCGCTCGTTCTCGTGCCGTGCATGAGCCTTTCCTTTCCGTCCGGCTTCTAATGGCCTAACCAAAGGAATATGCCGTCTTTCCCCCACCAACTGCTCTCGTCAAGCAACCCAATGCGAATAATCATAGGAACAAACATGTAGTGGACCTATATATAAACTTTTCATTATTTTATTGTTCGGTTGGTCTACCAAAGTGACGGCTGTGTGCGGGATGGGCTGAAAATTTTCACTTTTCCGAGTCGTTTTCGAAAGATTTTTCAAAACACAATTTTTTGTTATTAGTGCATGTTATACATACTTCAAATTTTAATACAGCATAGAGGAACATATTTTCAACAAATTGGCCTAAAAATCAAATCATTCTATTAAGTATGATAAAAGTTATTAACGTTCAAAATCTGACGCGGCGCCGCAGCCGATATTTTGAAACGGGACCCCTATATTGAAAGCTTAAATGTATTCTACATTAAAATTTAAAAATACAAAAGTACGAAAACACAAAAATATAATAATACAAAAATAGGAAAACACAAAAATGCAATAAAACCTGTTTTAATCCACCTAGTGGTGTAATTGTGTCTTTCTCATTTATCAAAGCTGGTTACGTTCAGGATAACATTGAGGAAATGGCTATTACATTCTTATTGCACTTGGTAAGTATATATGAGTGCACGACTGCTACGAACCTGATGAGCAACATGTCGACGCTGACACACTTGAGACAAACAAAAATATAATATTTAATTAGCTTAACAGCGTGAGTTCAATGTTGTCTTCACTTTAACATATTTTGAAATGCGCAGTGGTGGGAAAGGGTAGGGGCATAATTAGTGGGAGGGGAGGATGCGTTAGGAAAACCCTAACATATTTGGGGTGAAGGGAATGCGGGTGTGATGTTGGTCAAAGAGAGTGGGAGGAGGTGAAGGTAAGAGAGTTGGAAAGGGGTGTGAGAGAAAGGAGGGGTAGATGGGGGGGGGGGGGGGGTGCAACTTCATACTATGCCTTCCATTTGAGACTAGGTTAGTGAAAATTGGTTCAGTCATCACCGAAGTGGCTTTAGTTCTGAAATATGTCCGGAACCCGGGACTTCCGGAATTATCGATAGTGGACAATATATTCCAAGAATCTAGGCCAGCGAATCGAAGTATTTTGATGTTCATTTCAATAGATTTTTAAACTATGAGGTGTTACGATTGTACCGGTTTATATGAGAAATTCCTTTGTAACCGCAATAACCAAACTGTAACTCCGGAACCAAAAATCAGGACTGAATGAAATTCAATGGCAGTCAATGGAAGTATTATGTCTTTAATTTGAAATCAAGTTTGTAAAAATCGGTTAAGAGTTCGCTGGAGAATAGGGGGATATTAGCTTAGGAACTTGGCGAGCTCCCCGGGGGCATCAATAACCGTCATAGGTGACCAATGTGGTCAAAACTACTTTGATTGGTTATTGATATAGAACCGCAAATCCAAGTAATGTTGAACCTATTTGAATATGTATTATATCATTCGGGCATCATGGTGTTACCAGTTTATAAGGGAATTTGCTGTGTGACCGTACTCTTCAATTCGTAACTCCGGAACCGGAAGTCGGATCAACTAAAATTTATATAGCAGCTTATGGGAGCATTATACCGTTTATTTGAAACTAAGTTTATGTAAATCGGTTTAGCCATCTCTGAGAAAATTGAGTTAAATTATTTGACACACACATATACATTTTATATACGCAGACATTTTGCTATCTCGAACTGAATCGAATGGTATAAGAGACTTGGCCCTGCTGGCCTCGTTTAATAGGTCGCAATTCCGACCGATTGCATAACCTTTCTATATAAGAAAAGCAAAAAGGTGCGAAATCAGCAAAGTCCCAAAAAGTCTATTTTTCTCAAAAACATTTTTTTCGGTGTAACATAAAATCTCGACGTTTCATGAATTTTAAGGACATTAAAGGAAATACGAATTAAATTTCTGAAATTACATGGGGTCCCCCCTTCGAAATAAAAATGCAAAATATAAAGATGTGAAAATTCAAAAATACAACAATGCAGATAACTAAACACAAAAATGCAAAAATATAAAAATACATAAATACAGAAATCCAAAAATACTTGAACGTAAAAATACAAAAATTCTAAATACAAAAATATACAAATACAAAAATACAGCAATACAAAAATTCAATAATGCAAAAATACAACAATACAAAAATTTGAAAATGCAAAAATAGAAAAATATAAAAATATAAAAATGCAAGAATACAAGAATACAATTATACTAATATAGAAAAATATAAAAATACCAAAATACAAAAATACGAAAACACAAACATACAAAAATGTAGAAATACAAAAATACAAAAATGCGAGAATACCATAATACAAAATGGTAAAGTACACAAATACAAAAACACAATTATGTGTTATTAATTACAAAAATATAAAAGATACGAAAATGCAAATGTCCAAGAAAACAAAAAATTTAGAAATACAAAAATATAAATTGATAAAAAGTACAAAAATTCAAGAGATAAAAATTTAGAAAAAGCAAAATTTCCAAAAAAAGCTAAATATTCAAAAATTTAAAATCAAAGAGCTTAAAAATTCAAAAACTCTGAATACAAATATTCAAAAATACGCAAAAAAATTGAAAATTTCCAAAATTCAACAGCTCGAAATACCAGAAATTGAAGCTTTTAAAATTTTCAATACTCAGAAAAATTTAAAATGATGGATTCAAAAACTCCTTACATTATTATATTTTCAAATTTGCAAATTCTTGAATTTTTAAACTTTTAAATATTTTTTTCTTAAATTTTTAAATTCCTGATAAAATGTTCACAAATTTTTAAATTTTTAAATGCTTAAATTTTCAAGATTTGAAGCGTTTAAATTATTAACCCTTAAAGGCGCAAAACAATTTTTTTCAAATTTTCTGGAAATTGTCTCACAGCTTTGGTAAGTTACTACGATACTTTTGAGATGGTTTTTGCAATTTTGATTTAAAACAACATTGCGCATGTAAGGGTTAAACTATTAACTTTTTAAATTTTTGAATTTTTTCTTAAATGTTCACATTTAAAAATTTTTAAAAAAAATTTTTGTTCACATTTTAAAATTTTTGAATTGATATTTGATATTCAAATTTCTTAAATTTTTGTTTTTAAATCTCTACATTTTTGCATTCCTTAATATTGAAACTTTTAATTATTAAATATTTAAATTCTTTAATTTTTAGATGTTTAAACTATTAAATTTTTAAAATTTTTAGGTTTCTCAATCTTTAAATCTTAAAATTTTTAAATTTTTGAATATATAAATTTTTAGATTCTTGAATTTTTAAATTTTTAGTAACCTTAAACTTTTTAAATTCAATTTTTTTGTATTTTTGGATTTTTTTACTTTTCAATTTTTTAATATTTAAACTTGAAAATTTCTGGTTTCAAAAATTCAATAACTTCAATATTCAATTATTAAAAATTCAAAAATTAGAAGCGTAAAGAATTCAAAAATTCTGTAATTCAGAAATTCAAATTCAAACATTCAAATATAAAAAAATATCAAGAATTCAGCAATTAAAAAATTCGTGTATTCTAAAATTAAAAACTTCTGCAATTCAACGCAACGACAACACAAAAATTTACAAACGCAAAAACACAAATATACAACAAAAACAAAATACAAAAATATATAAATGCAAAAATTCAAAGGATCAATAAATTAATAATTCAAGATAACAAAATACTAAATATTCAGAAATTGAAAAATTCATAAATTCGAGTATATAAAAGTTCAAAAAGTCAAAGATTCCAAAGTTCAAGAAAATGAAAATTTTAGAAATTTCAATAACCAAAAATTCAATATTTCGAAAATGCAACCATTCATTTTCAAATGTTTCTAATGTTTAAAATTAAAAACCTTGAAAATTTATAAAAATCCGATATTGAAAAATTCTTAAGTTCAAAAATTCAAATTTCAGAAAAAAAAACAAAATATATAAATCCAGAAATTCAAAAACACAATAATGCAAACATTATAAAATACAGAAATACTAAAATTCTAAGAACATAAAAATTTCAAAAATACAAGAATCCATAAACACAAAAAATATTAAAATACAGGGATACAAAAAGTACAAAAATACAAAAAGTACAAAAATGCTAAAAATTCAAAAATATTCAAATACAGAAATACAACAATCCAACAATACTAAATTACTAAAATTCAAAAATGAAACAATACAGAAATACAAAAACCCATACAAAAATATAAATAAAAAAATAGAAAAACTCAAAAATACCATAATACAAAAATACTGAAACACAAAAATACAAAAGCACAAAAATACGAAAATGTATACAACAGATAGATAAATACTACAATATAAAAAAAATCAAAAATTCGAAAGTTCGAAAATATTGTGTATTTACTCGAAAGCTGAAAGCAAATATGTATTTGGCTGAAAGTAAGCGTTCGAATACAGGGGATGTGTGAATGGTGTCTGGCTGTTTCGCGCTATATGAGGTATTGAATCATTACAATTCACATATATGTCTGTAGAAAAAGCAATACTTTCAAAATGCTTACAATGAAATTTAATGTGAACATAATTTATTTCCTAGAATAATGTTTTTATTGATAATGCTTCTCATAATTGCCGGTATTGTCACCCCCGTGCGGTAGAAGTCAAACCAAAACAATTATCACTCACTGGCGGCTGTTTCATTCATTTCGTATAGTCTAATTCATGCGTGGTTGTGTTAGTGCGACAGTTGAGGTTAAATGTTGTTGGACCTTGGGGGTTGAGGTTAAGTTAGCTGAAGGATAACATACTAATTCCACGCCTTTATGCATTATATCTGTGTGCAATTCACAGACAGTGAATGACTCGATTAATTTTTGACAAACTGGTTGACAATGAAGTGTCAGCGACTATTCTCGCGACTACTCGACCGAACGAATACTTTAACCGTCCGTGTTCAGATAGAGATTAAACGCACAATACACAGATTCAAAAATACAGGAATACTAGAATACAAAAAATGCAAAATACAAAAATATAAGAATACTATACCACAAAAATACAAAAATTCAAAAATACAAAGATACAAAAACACAACAATACAAAAACACAATAATATAAAAATACGAGAACACAAAAATACAAGAGCATAAAAATACAAAAAATTCAATAATACAATAATACAAAAAAACTAAAGTACTAAAAATACAACAAAAATACTCAAATACAGAAATACAACAATACAAAAATACCAAGATACAAATATATATAAATATGAGAGTGCTAAAAAAGGCAAATACAAAAATTTTAAAATAGAAAAATAAGAAAATGTGAAAATACAAGAATGCAATAATAGAACACATACAAAAACACAAAGATACAAAAATATAGAAACTCTAAATCACAAAAATACCAAAATACAAAAAACAAAAGAGTAAAAAAAACGAAAATACAAATATACGAAAATACAAAAATACGATATTACTAAAAAATGCAAAAATACCTGAATACAAAAATACTGAAACAGAAAAAAACGAAAGGCAAAAATACGAAAATATGAAAATACTAAAATTCAATAATGCAAAATACAAGATTACAACAATACAAAAATGCTAAAAATCCAAGAATAAAATAATGCAAAAATACTCAAATACAGAAATACAACAATCCAATAATAGATCAATTTAATAATACAAAAATAACAAAATACCAAAATACGAATATATTAAAATACAAAACTACGAATACGAAAATACAAAACTTAAAAAATACAAGAATAGAAAAATTCAACATACTGAAACCCAAAAATACAAGAACACAAAGATACAAAAACACAAGAATATAAAAATACAAAATCACAAAACTATAAAACTATAAAACACAAAAATTCAAATATACAAAAACACAAAAATTCATAAATGCAAAAGTTCGCAGGATCAATAAATAAAAAATCAAGAGATGAAAATCAAATATTAAAAAATCCATAAATTAAATTATTTAGGAATTCAAAAAGTTAGATTCAAAAATTCAATATTTCAAAAATTCATGAATTTTAGAATTTTAGAAATTTCAAAAATTCGAAAGTTCTAACATTCAACAATTTAAAAAATTGAATATAAAAAATTTCAAAATTCAAAAATAAAAATTTCAGAAATTCACCACAATACAATACAATAAAAATAAAAATTCAAATTTAAAATTATTCAGAAATGCAGAAATACAAAAATTAAAAATACAAAAATATGAAGAAACAATAATACAAAAACACAAAAATACAAAAATGCTATAATACAGACAAAAAAATCCAAAATTACAAAAATACAATAACAAAAATGCAATAATTCGGAAAGGTAGAAATACAGAAATACAAAAAAAAGATGGGTGGGTAATGTCTGCGACATAACCGGAGAGATGTAGAATACATAAGGAACACGTTCTTCAAATATGTTGATACTCATTAGGATTTTATTGTGACCACGACACCCCATTTCAATATTTCTGAATGAACAGAAGGTCGAGTTTGGAAAGTTTGTAACTTTCATTGTACTTAACCAAATTACACAATGTTCGCACTAATGATTCAGAAATATGATCAGGAATCTTCTGTTAGATTTGTAAGTATGTATAATTTACATGAATAAAGAAAAATTGATTTTCAGGAATCAATTATTATCTGTTCTTCCATTGGCCAGTACTACGCGACTTCCTCATGCTAACAATTAATTTCATCGTTAGCCATCTCCCTCACCAAGGCCAACAACGCCAACAAAACCGGTCCTTTTCAGGACCACCATCATTTTTGTAAAGAATAATTTGAAATATTCCTCGCCCAAATCAGCTTTTGTCCGAAAATCCTAATGAGTATCAACATATTTGAAGAACGTGTTCCTTATGTATTCTACATCTCTCCGGTTATGTCGCAGACATTACCCACCCATCTTTTTTTATTGTGACCACGACACCCCATTTCAATATTTCTGAATGAACAGAAGGTCGAGTTTGGAAAGTTTGTAACTTTAATTGTACTTAACCAAATTACACAATGTTCGCACTAATGATTCAGAAATATGATCAGGAATCTTCTGTTAGATTTGTAAGTATGTATAATTTACACGAATAAAGAAAAATTGATTTTCAGGAATCAATTATTATCTGTTCTTCCATTGGCCAGTACTACGCGACTTCCTCATGCTAACAATTAATTTCATCGTTAGCCATCTCCCTCACCAAGGCCAACAACGCCAACAAAACCGGTCCTTTTCAGGACCACCATCATTTTTGTAAAGAATAATTTGAAATATTCCTCGCCCAAATCACCTTTTGTCCGAAAATTCCAATGAGTATCAACATATTTGAAGAACGTGTTCCTTACGTATTCTACATCTCTCCGGTTATGTCGCAGACATTACCCACCCATCTTTTATTGTGACCACGACACCCCATTTCAATATTTCTGAATGAACAGAAGGTCGAGTTTGGAAAGTTTGTAACTTTCATTGTACTTAACCAAATTACACAATGTTCGCACTAATGATTCAGAAATATGATCAGGAATCTTCTGTTAGATTTGTAAGTATGTATAATTTACATGAATAAAGAAAAATTGATTTTCAGGAATCAATTATTATCTGTTCTTCCATTGGCCAGTACTACGCGACTTCCTCATGCTAACAATTAATTTCATCGTTAGCCATCTCCCTCACCAAGGCCAACAACGCCAACAAAACCGGTCCTTTTCAGGACCACCATCATTTTTGTAAAGAATAATTTGAAATATTCCTCGCCCAAATCACCTTTTGTCCGAAAATTCCAATGAGTATCAACATATTTGAAGAACGTGTTCCTTATGTATTCTACATCTCTCCGGTTATGTCGCAGACATTACCCACCCATCTTTTTCAATAACAACATTCCAACAATATTTTCAAAGAATGTTGCAGATTTGAAAAGAAGGAAGGAAAAGATTTTCACAAATTTAAATTCTTTTGTCTTATTTGTTAGCGGTGATACTGGCCATGGGATGGTGGGGAACACCCACATTCGTTTGTTATGATAGTATTAGCAGCAGAAAGGAATGGAAAAGCAGTGCACGAAAACGAGCGAGAGAGGATAATTTAAATTCTCTTTCTTTCTTTCCACACATCGTATTTCTTATATAGCTTTCTGAAAATTATTTGTTATACACCATAAAATGTAAATTTCAGTTTAACTCTTATTAGAACACAATTAATTGGTCCTGTAAAGAACCGTTTATTGTTTTATTGCGGGAGCATAATTCAGACGCACTCCCCGCGGACACGGTGAGCCAGTTTAACTCTTATTAGAACGCAGATTAGTTTCTCTGTTGCCCTTTATTTGGGGCGAAATTCTTGCAGGGCGACAGTTCCTGATCGGGTTGCGATGAGTCACCAGTAGCTGGGGCACTTTTTCCGACCGTCGTCATCGCCAACTGCTTTCCTTCGGTGGACTGGCTGCTTGCTAGCGCTTGAACGAATACGAATGATGCGAAAAACCGACCGACCAATATTCATATATGAACACACGAGAAAGCACTACTATCGCTCTCTCGCTCGTTTTCGTGCCATTCTTGTGCCTTTCCTTTCCGTTCGGCTACCAATACTAGCATAACCAAAACGAATATTCTGTCTTTCCATCGCATTCAATCTAGTGGCCAGTGCTAGCAAACTTGCATGTTCAGTTTTTCAATAACAACATTCCAACAATATTTTCAAAGAATGTTGCAGATTTGAAAAGAAGGAAGGAAAAGATTTTCACAAATTTAAATTCTTTTGTGTTATTTGTTAGCGCTGATAAAGGATATTTAGTTTGCTACTAGCAAGGAGCTGCACAAACAAATCGATTTATGTAGTTAATCAACGGAAGCTGCCAAATAGTTCAATAAAATAATTCAAATTGTAATAGCGACATGCAATTGTGGCAACTCTGGCCATGGGATGGCGGGAGAATACGCACATTCGTTTTCGTTATGATGGTATTAGCAGCAGAAAGGAATGGAAATGCAGTGCACGAAAACGAGCGAGAGAGGATAATTTAAATTCTCTTTCTTTCTTTCCACACATCGTATTTCTTATATAGCTTTCTGAAAATTATTTGTTATACACCATAAAATGTAAATTTCAGTTTAACTCTTATTAGAACACAATTAATTGGTCCTGTAAAGAACCGTTTATTGTTTTATTGCGGGAGCATAATTCAGACGCACTCCCCGCGGACACGGTGAGCCAGTTTAACTCTTATTAGAACACAGATTAGTTTCTCTGTTGCCCTTTAGTTGGGGCGAAATTCTTGCAGGGCGACAGTTCCTGATCGGGTTGTGATGAGTCACCAGTAGCTGGGGCACTTTTTCCGACCGTCGTCATCGCCAACTGCTTTCCTTCGGTGGACTGGCTGCTTGCTAGTGCTTGAACTTGAACGAATACGAATGATGAGAAAAACCGACCGACAGATATTTTTATAATCGCGCTAATATGCACTACTATCGCTTTCGCGCTCGTTCTCGTGCCGTGCATGAGCCTTTCCTTTCCGTCCGGCTTCTAATGGCCTAACCAAAGGAATATGCCGTCTTTCCCCCACCAACTGCTCTCGTCAAGCAACCCAATGCGAATAATCATAGGAACAAACATGTAGTGGACCTATATATAAACTTTTCATTATTTTATTGTTCGGTTGGTCTACCAAAGTGACGGCTGTGTGCGGGATGGGCTGAAAATTTTCACTTTTCCGAGTCGTTTTCGAAAGATTTTTCAAAACACAATTTTTTGTTATTAGTGCATGTTATACATACTTCAAATTTTAATACAGCATAGAGGAACATATTTTCAACAAATTGGCCTAAAAATCAAATCATTCTATTAAGTATGATAAAAGTTATTAACGTTCAAAATCTGACGCGGCGCCGCAGCCGATATTTTGAAACGGGACCCCTATATTGAAAGCTTAAATGTATTCTACATTAAAATTTAAAAATACAAAAGTACGAAAACACAAAAATATAATAATACAAAAATAGGAAAACACAAAAATGCAATAAAACCTATTTTAATCCACCTAGTGGTGTAATTGTGTCTTTCTCATTTATCAAAGCTGGTTACGTTCAGGATAACATTGAGGAAATGGCTATTACATTCTTATTGCACTTGGTAAGTATATATGAGTGCACGACTGCTATGAACCTGATGAGCAACATGTCGACGCTGACACACTTGAGACAAACAAAAATATAATATTTAATTAGCTTAACAGCGTGAGTTCAATGTTGTCTTCACTTTAACATATTTTGAAATGCGCAGTGGTGGGAAAGGGTAGGGGCATAATTAGTGGGAGGGGAGGATGCGTTAGGAAAACCCTAACATATTTGGGGTGAAGGGAATGCGGGTGTGATGTTGGTCAAAGAGAGTGGGAGGAGGTGAAGGTAAGAGAGTTGGAAAGGGGTGTGAGAGAAAGGAGGGGTAGATGGGGGGGGGGGGGGTGCAACTTCATACTATGCCTTCCATTTGAGACTAGGTTAGTGAAAATTGGTTCAGTCATCACCGAAGTGGCTTTAGTTCTGAAATATGTCCGGAACCCGGGACTTCCGGAATTATCGATAGTGGACAATATATTCCAAGAATCTAGGCCAGCGAATCGAAGTATTTTGATGTTCATTTCAATAGATTTTTAAACTATGAGGTGTTACGATTGTACCGGTTTATATGAGAAATTCCTTTGTAACCGCAATAACCAAACTGTAACTCCGGAACCAAAAATCAGGACTGAATGAAATTCAATGGCAGTCAATGGAAGTATTATGTCTTTAATTTGAAATCAAGTTTGTAAAAATCGGTTAAGAGTTCGCTGGAGAATAGGGGGATATTAGCTTAGGAACTTGGCGAGCTCCCCGGGGGCATCAATAACCGTCATAGGTGACCAATGTGGTCAAAACTACTTTGATTGGTTATTGATATAGAACCGCAAATCCAAGTAATGTTGAACCTATTTGAATATGTATTATATCATTCGGGCATCATGGTGTTACCAGTTTATAAGGGAATTTGCTGTGTGACCGTACTCTTCAATTCGTAACTCCGGAACCGGAAGTCGGATCAACTAAAATTTATATAGCAGCTTATGGGAGCATTATACCGTTTATTTGAAACTAAGTTTATGTAAATCGGTTTAGCCATCTCTGAGAAAATTGAGTTAAATTATTTGACACACACATATACATTTTATATACGCAGACATTTTGCTATCTCGAACTGAATCGAATGGTATAAGAGACTTGGCCCTGCTGGCCTCGTTTAATAGGTCGCAATTCCGACCGATTGCATAACCTTTCTATATAAGAAAAGCAAAAAGGTGCGAAATCAGCAAAGTCCCAAAAAGTCTATTTTTCTCAAAAACATTTTTTTCGGTGTAACATAAAATCTCGACGTTTCATGAATTTTAAGGACATTAAAGGAAATACGAATTAAATTTCTGAAATTACATGGGGTCCCCCCTTCGAAATAAAAATGCAAAATATAAAGATGTGAAAATTCAAAAATACAACAATGCAGATAACTAAACACAAAAATGCAAAAATATAAAAATACATAAATACAGAAATCCAAAAATACTTGAACGTAAAAATACAAAAATTCTAAATACAAAAATATACAAATACAAAAATACAGCAATACAAAAATTCAATAATGCAAAAATACAACAATACAAAAATTTGAAAATGCAAAAATAGAAAAATATAAAAATATAAAAATGCAAGAATACAAGAATACAATTATACTAATATAGAAAAATATAAAAATACCAAAATACAAAAATACGAAAACACAAACATACAAAAATGTAGAAATACAAAAATACAAAAATGCGAGAATACCATAATACAAAATGGTAAAGTACACAAATACAAAAACACAATTATGTGTTATTAATTACAAAAATATAAAAGATACGAAAATGCAAATGTCCAAGAAAACAAAAAATTTAGAAATACAAAAATATAAATTGATAAAAAGTACAAAAATTCAAGAGATAAAAATTTAGAAAAAGCAAAATTTCCAAAAAAAGCTAAATATTCAAAAATTTAAAATCAAAGAGCTTAAAAATTCAAAAACTCTGAATACAAATATTCAAAAATACGCAAAAAAATTGAAAATTTCCAAAATTCAACAGCTCGAAATACCAGAAATTGAAGCTTTTAAAATTTTCAATACTCAGAAAAATTTAAAATGATGGATTCAAAAACTCCTTACATTATTATATTTTCAAATTTGCAAATTCTTGAATTTTTAAACTTTTAAATATTTTTTTCTTAAATTTTTAAATTCCTGATAAAATGTTCACAAATTTTTAAATTTTTAAATGCTTAAATTTTCAAGATTTGAAGCGTTTAAATTATTAACCCTTAAAGGCGCAAAACAATTTTTTTCAAATTTTCTGGAAATTGTCTCACAGCTTTGGTAAGTTACTACGATACTTTTGAGATGGTTTTTGCAATTTTGATTTAAAACAACATTGCGCATGTAAGGGTTAAACTATTAACTTTTTAAATTTTTGAATTTTTTCTTAAATGTTCACATTTAAAAATTTTTAAAAAAAATTTTTGTTCACATTTTAAAATTTTTGAATTGATATTTGATATTCAAATTTCTTAAATTTTTGTTTTTAAATCTCTACATTTTTGCATTCCTTAATATTGAAACTTTTAATTATTAAATATTTAAATTCTTTAATTTTTAGATGTTTAAACTATTAAATTTTTAAAATTTTTAGGTTTCTCAATCTTTAAATCTTAAAATTTTTAAATTTTTGAATATATAAATTTTTAGATTCTTGAATTTTTAAATTTTTAGTAACCTTAAACTTTTTAAATTCAATTTTTTTGTATTTTTGGATTTTTTTACTTTTCAATTTTTTAATATTTAAACTTGAAAATTTTTAAATTCGTTATTTTTTTATCTTCAAATTCTTTTCAATTTTGATTTTTCCTAACTTTTAAATCTTTGTTTTTGAAATTACCTTTCAATTCAAAAATTTCAAAAAATTTAAGTTTCGAAATTTTAAACATTAAAATCTTTAAATTTCTAAACCTTTAACTTTAAAAAAAATTAATTTCAAAAGTTTGAATAGTTAAATTTTTACATTCCAATATTTTAAAATTCCCAATTTTTTTTTTAAATTTCTAAACCTGTAAATTTTTCCAATCCTCAAATTTTCGCATCTCTAAATTTTTAGGTTTTCAAATTAATAAATTTTCAAATCTCAAAATTTTTGAATCGGTAAATTTTTAGATTCACATATTTTTAAATTTATGAAACTTAATATTTCCAAATTTTTATATTTATTGATTTTAAAATTTCCAAATTTTTAGATTCTTAAATTTTTTTGCCGAGTTTCTATGTATGCATTTGAGTAGAATACGTGAGTATGGAATTTAAGGAAGTCGCAATAATTGGTATTGGTTCTGATAGTCATTTGCATAAGTACCTGGCAATGAGTATGTATTAGGTTTGGATTCTCCTTAATTATGTGATGCTACTTAACACTTACAAATCCTTCATCAAATGTGTGACAAATCTTATCGTTTGATTTGCCTTGAAGCGGAGAGTACTATGCAATATTAGGAAGCTTTTCCTCCTGACAATTCTGATAAACTATTTCGCAATTGTACATGAAACCCTTCACCTTGACTAGGACAAAGAAAATATTGGGTTTGTTGCAGTACACGAAAGTTGCTCCGGAGCAAAACATACTTACTCCTTTTTACTCCGGTTTGCTAGCAGAAGAAGAAAAAAGAGAAAAGTAATTGTCTAGTTTAGTGACTATAGTGATAGAGGTCCATTTTCAATGAGGTTTTTTGCCAATAGGGTTTATTTTAGCCTGAATAAACCGAATCCGAGAGCGGAAATGTGAAATTTTTAACCAATGTTCAATAAATTGAAAAAATAAGTTGTGATTAATAACACTCATAACAATAACAGTGCTTAAACAAGTGAGCTTATACAGTGGAGCTAGTGTGATGTGGCTTGGTCGCATACCCGAGGCGAAGGATCCGAAGAGGCGCAAAGCCACTGAGAATCCGCCGGACGAGGAATTGATTAACCCGTTGCTGGAATTGTGATTCTCTCGTTTGACAGGTTTACTCAAACATAGGGGCTATAGTTAGTTGAAAGCTCGTACACCAGAAAGTGATGTGGCATAGCCACATTAGTCAGTATTCGGTTGACTAATGTGGCTACCCCACATCGTATTCTGGTGTATTGTCAGACTTCGCTGCCGCTCAGTCGGCTTTAAACTACCTGTAACCCTTATGTTTAAGTAAACCGGACAAACGAGATGATCATTGGTTTGCTTACAAATTCCAGCAACGGGTTAATCAATTTCTCGTTCGGCGGATCCTCAGCGGCTTTGCGCCGCTTCGGATCCTTCGCCTCGGGTATGCGGCCAGGCCGCATCATACTAGCTCCGCTGTGTAAGCTCACTTGTTAAAGGACTGCTATTTTTAAGACTGTTATTAAGCACAACTTATTTTTTCAGTTTATTTAACTACGGTTTAAAATTTCACATTTACGCTCTCGGATTCGGTTTATTTAGATTGAAATACATTCTTTTGGCAAAAAATCTCATTAAAATTGGACATCTTTCACTTTCTAAACTAGATTTTCTCATTGCTTCCTAACACTTTCTACGCAATATTACTCACCGGACAAAAAGGCATGAAACGAGAAATTTCCACAATACATCGTGCAGCACCTCCAGCGGGGGTTGCTGATGTACGAAGCACCGCGGTGGAACAGTCCACCCCCCGGGTAGTAGATCACAATTCCTCAAGGTGAATATTTGAGAGCAAAGCAAATGACAAACGAATGCAATAATCAGTGGATACAATTTAGTTTGCAACACTCCGTGAACTAGCAAGTGGTTACCGACTACTTTTTTCCAACACGCAATCCACAATGAAATTTCTTCGCCGAATCAACATCTGAATAATCTTGGCTCTACTGGCTACTTTACTATCAATATAGTACTTCGCTCACCTTTGGAAGAAACAAGTATTTTCATGCAGAAGAATTTGACAACGACATCAACATCTTTGATCGAATATCACTATTTTGCACAACAGCAACTTTTCTTATTAAAAACACTTTTGATTGCGGAGATTCGGCTCGATCCGTAAATCACTTGCACTAGCAGTATAATCCGCTCCCCCGAGAACGGGAGGAATCACCACCGAAATTCACTGCTGTACATCTCCCGTAAAATACCGTAAAGTCCCATAACAAAAAAATCGAAAAAAAAACTATGTCCCGAAAAAACACAAGTCCCGAAAAAATCGCGAAAACGGCTAAGTGTCAGCCGTCGATGAAAAAAATACAATTCCCAAAAGCGGGCTGCGCTATTACGATGTTCGCCCGCCGTTTACTAGCCATGGCGGACGAAATCAAAATTTCATTAGCCATCATGCCTCAGCAGAAAGTGGGATGATGGCTAATGAAATTTTGATTTCGTCCGCCATGGCTAGTAAACGGCGGGCGAACATCGTAATAGCGCAGCCCGCTTTTGGGACTTGTATTTTTTTCATCGACGGCTGACACTTAGCCGTTTTCGCGATTTTTTCGGGACTTGTGTTTTTTCGGGACATAGTTTTTTTTCGATTTTTTTGTTATGGGACTTCACGGTATTTTACTGGAGATGTACAGCAGTGAATTTCGGTGGTGTTTCCTCCCGTTCTCGGGGGAGCGGATTATACTGCTAGTGCAAGTGATTTACGGATCGAGCCGAATCTCCGCAATCAAATGTGTTTTCAATAAGAAAAGTTGCTGTTGTGCAAAATAGTGATATTCGATCATAGATGTTGATGTCGTTGTCAAATTCTTCTGCATGAAAATACTTGTTTCTTCCAAAGGTGAGCGAAGTATTATATTGATAGTAAAGTAGCCAGTAGAGCCAAGATTATTCAGATGTTGATTCGGCGAAGAAATTTCATTGTGGATTGCGTGTTGGAAAAAAGCAGTCGGTAACCACTTGCTAGTTCACGGAGTGTTGCAAACTAAATTGTATCCACTGAATATTGCATTCGTTTGTCATATGCTTTGCTCTCAAATATTTACCTTGAGGATTTGTGATCTAGTACCCGGAGGGTGGACTGTTCCACCGCGCTGCTTCGTACATCAGCAACCCTCGCTGGAGGTGCTGCACGATGTATTGTGGAAATTTCTCGTTTCACGCCTTTTTGTCCGGTGAGTAATATTGCGTAGAAAGTGTTAGGTTTGTTCCAATGCCAAGAGAAACTTGAAGTACTCCGGAGGAAACAATGAGAAAATCGTTCCTGTAATCTCTTCTTTCTCTTGATAATTATCTAGTTTAGAAAATGTATTTCAATCTAAATAAACCGAATCCGAGAGTGTAAATGTGAAATTTTCAACCGTAGTTAAATAAACTGAAGAAATAAGTTGTGCTTAATAACAGTCTTAACAATAGCAGTTCTTTAACAAGTGAGCTTACACAGCGGAGCTAGTGTGATGCGGCCTGGCCGCATACCCGAGGCGAAGGATTCGAAGCGGCGCAAAGCCGCTGAGGATCCGCCGAACGAGAAATTGATAACCCGTTGCTGGAATTTGTAAGCAAACCTGTGATCATTTCGTTTGTCCGGTTTACTTAAACATAAGGGTTATAGGTAGTTTAAAGCCGATTGAGCGGCAGCGAAGTCTGACAATACACCAGAATACGATGTGGGGTAGCCACATTAGTCAACCGAATACTGACTAATGTGGCTATGCCACATCACTTTCTGGTGTACGAGCTTTCAACTAACTATAGCCTCTATGTTTGAGTAAACCTGTCAAACGAGAGGATCACAGGTTTGCTTGCAATTTCAGCAACGAGTTAATCAATTCCTCGTCCGGCGGATTCTCAGTGGCTTTGCGCCTCTTCGGATCCTTCGCCTCGGGTATGCGACCAAGCCACATCACACTAGCTCCACTGTATAAGCTCACTTGTTTAAGTACTGTTATTGTTATGAGTGTTATTAATCACAACTTATTTTTTCAGTTTATTGAACATTGGTTAAAAATTTCACATTTCCGCTCTCGGATTCGGTTTATTCAGGCTAAAATACACCCTATTGGCAAAAAACCCCATAAACTAGACAATTACTTTTCTCTTTTTTCTTCTTCTGCTAGCTCCGGTTTAAAAAGGAGTAAGTATGTTTTGCTCCGGAGCAACTTTCGTGTACTGTAACAAACCTAATATTTTCTTTGTCCTAGTCAAGGTGAAGGGTTTCATGTACAATTGTGAAATAGTTTATCAGAATTGTCAGGAGGAAAAGCTTCCTAATATTGCATAGTACTCTCCGCTTCAAGGCAAATCAAGCGATAAGAAGATTTGTCACACATGTGATTAAGTATTTGTAAGTGTTAAGTAGCATCACATAATTAAGGAGAATCCAAACCTAATACATACTTACTGCCAGGTACTTATGCAAATGACTATCAGAACCAATCCCAATTATTGCGACTTCCTTAAATTCCATACTCACGTATTCTACTCAAATGCGTACATAGAAACTCGGCAAAAAAAATTAAGAATCTAAAAATTTGGAAATTTTAAAATCAATAAATTTAAAAATTTGGAAATATTAAGTTTCATAAATTTAAAAATATGTGAGTCTAAAAATTTACCGATTCAAAAATTTTGAGATTTGAAAATATATTAATTTGAAAACCTAAAAATTTAGAGATGCGAAAATTTGAGGATTGGAAAAATTTACAGGTTTAGAAATTTAAAAACTTAGGAATTCAAAAATTTGGGAATTCAAAAATTTTAAAATCTTGGAATGTAAAAATTTAACTATTCAAACTTTTGAAATATTTTTTTTTTAAATTTAAAAGTTTAGAAATTTAAAGAATTTAATGTTTAAAATTTCGAAACTTAAATTTTTTGAAATTTTTGAATTTAAAGGTAATTTTAAGAACAAAGATTTAAAAGTTAGGAAAAATCAAAATTGAAAAGAATTTGGGGATCAAAAAATAAAAAATCTATGAATTTAAAAAAATTTAAGTTTAAATATTAAAAAATTGAAAAGTAAAAAAATCAAAAAATACAAAAAATTTGAATTTAAAAAGTTTAAGGATACTAAAAATTTTAAAATTCATGAATCTAAAAAATTATATGTTCGAAAATTTAAAAATTTTGATATTTAAAGATTGAGAAACCTAAAAATTTTAAAAATTTAATAGTTTAAACATCTAAAAATTTGAAAATTTCAATATTTAATAATTAAAAGATTTCAATATTAAGTAATGCAAAAATGTAGAGATTTAAAAACCACATTTAAGAAATTTGAATATCAAAATATTTTGAAATTTAAAGATTTCAATATTAAAAAAATTTCAAATTAGAATTTAAAAATTTAAGAATTAAAAGTTTAAAACATTAAAAATTCATAAATTTCAATATTTAACAAGTTAATAATTTAAGAAATTTTAAATTTAAGAATTCAAAAAATTTAAAATGTGCACATTTAAAAAAAAAATTCAAGAATTTAAAAAGTTAATAGTTTAATAATTTAAAAATTTAAACGCTTCAAATCTTGAAAATTTAAGCATTTAAAAATTTAAAAATTTTTGAACATTTTATCAGGAATTTAAAAACTTAAGAAAAAATATTTAAAAGTTTAAAAATTCAAGAATTTAAAAATATAATAATGTAAGGAATTTTTGAATCCATCATTTTAAATTTTTTTGAGTATTAAAATTTTTAAAAGCTTCAATTTCTGATATTTCGAACTGTTGAATTTTGGAAATTTTCAATTTATTTGCGTATTTTTGAATATTTGTATTCAGAGTTTTTAAATTTTTGAGCTCTTTGATTTTAAATTTTTGAATTTTTGTTTTTTTTTGAAAATTTTGCTTTTTCCAAATTTTTATCTCTTGAATTTTTGTACTTTTTATCAATTTGTATTTTTGTATTTCTAAATTTTTTGTTTTCTTGGACTTTAGCATTTTCGTATCTTTTATATTTTTGTAATTAATAACACATAATTATGTTTTTGTATTTGTGTACTTTACCATTTTGTATTGTGGTATTCTCGCATTTTTGTAATTTTGTATTTTTGTATTTCTACATTTTTGTATGTTTGTGTTTTCGTATTTTGGTATTTTTATATTTTTCTATTTTTGTATATTAGTATATTTGTATTTTTGTATTCTTGCATTTTTATATTTTTCTATTTTTGCATTTTTGTATTTTCAAATTTTCGTATTGTTGTATTTTTGCATTATTGAATTTTTGTATTGCTGTATTTTTGTATTTGTATATTTTTGTATTTAGAATTTTTGTATTTTTGCGTTCAAGTATTTTTGGATTTCTGTATTTTTGTATTTATGTATTTTTATATTTTTGCATTTTTCTGCGTTGTTGTATTTTGAATTTTTACATTTTTTGTTTTCTTGGACTTTAGCATTTTCGTATCTTTTATATTTTTGTAATTAATAACACATAATTATGTTTTTGTATTTGTGTACTTTACCATTTTGTATTGTGGTATTCTCGCATTTTTGTAATTTTGTATTTTTGTATTTCTACATTTTTGTATGTTTGTGTTTTCGCATTTTTGTATTTTGGTATTTTTATATTTTTGTATATTAGTATATTTGTATTTTTGTATTCTTGCATTTTTATATTTTTCTATTTTTGCATTTTTGTATTTTCAAATTTTCGTATTGTTGTATTTTTGCATTATTGAATTTTTGTATTGCTGTATTTTTGTATTTGTATATTTTTGTATTTAGAATTTTTGTATTTTTGCGTTCAAGTATTTTTGGATTTCTGTATTTTTGTATTTATGTATTTTTATATTTTTGCATTTTTGTGTTTTAGTTTTCTGCGTTGTTGTATTTTGAATTTTTACATTTTTGTATTTTGCATTTTTATTTCGAAGGGGGGACCCCATGAAATTTCAGAAATTTAATTCGTATTTCCTTTAATGTCCTTAAAATTTATGAAACGTCGAGATTTTATGTTACACCGAAAAAAATGTTTTTGAGAAAAATAGACTTTTTGGAACTTTGCTGATTTCGCAATGCTCCCAATGCTCCCATGGCTGCTATATAAATTTGAGTTGATCCGACTTCCGGTTCCGGAGTTACGAATTGAAGAGTACGGTCACACATCAAATTCCTTTATAAACTGGTAACACCATGATGCCCGAATGATATAATACATATTCAAATAGGTTCAACATTACTTGGATTTGCGGTTCTATATCAATAAAACCAATCAAAGTAGTTTTGACCACATTGGCCACCTATGACGGTTATTGATGCCCCCGGGGAGCCCGCCAAGTTCCTAATCTAATATCCCCCTATTTTCCAGCGAACTCTTAACTGATTTTTACAAACTTGATTTCAAATTAAAGACATAATACTTCCATTGACTGCCATTGAATTTCATTCAGTCTTGATTTTTGGTTCCGGAGTTACAGTTTGGTTATTGCGGTTACAAAGGAATTTCTCATATAAACCGGTACAATCGTAACACCTCATAGTTTAAAAATCTATTGAAATGAACATCAAAATACTTCGATTCGCTGGCCTAGATTCTTGGAATATATTGTCCATTATCGATAATTCCGGAAGTCCCGGGTTCCGGACATATTTCAGAACTAGAGCCACTTCGGTGATGACTGCACCAATTTTCACTAACCTAGTCTCAAATGGAAGGCATAGTATGAAGTTGCACCCCCCATCTACCCCTCCTTCCTCCTACACCCCTTTTCAACTCTCTTACCTTCACCCCCCTCCCCCTCTCTTTGACCAACTTCACACCCGCATTCCCTTCACCCCAAATATGTTAGGTTTTTCCTAACGCATCCTCCCCTCCCACTAATTATGCCCCTACCCTTTCCCACCACTGCGCATTTCAAAATATGTTAAAGTGAAGACAACATTGAACTCGCGCTGTTAAGCTAATTAAATATTATATTTTTGTTTGTCTCAAGTGTGTCAGCGTCGACATGTTGCTCATCAGGTTCGTAGCAGTCGTGCACTCATATATACTTACCAAGTGTAATAAGAATGTAATAGCCATTTCCTCAATGTTATACTGAACGTAACCAGCTTTGATAAATGAGAAAGACACAATTACACCACTAGGTGGATTAAAACAGGTTTTATTGCATTTTAGTGTTTTCCTATTTTTGTATTATTATATTTTTGTGTTTTCGTACTTTTGTATTTTTAAATTTTGTATTTCTGTATTTCTACCTTTCCGAATTATTGCATTTTTGTTATAATATTTTTGTAATTTTGGATTTTTTTGTCTGTATTATAGCATTTTTGTATTTTTGTATTATTGTTTCTTCATATTTTTGTATTTTTAATTTTTGCATTTTTGTATTTCTGCATTTCTGAATCATTTCAAATTTGAATTTTTATTGTATTGTATTGTATTGTGGTGAATTTCTGAAATTTTTATTTTTGAATTTTGAAATTTTTCTATATTTAATTTTTTAAATGATTAAATGTTAGAACTTTCGAATTATTGAATTTTTGAAATTTCTAAAATTCTAAAATTCATGAATTTTTGAAATATTGAATTTTTGAATCTAACTTTTTGAATTCCTAAATAATTTAATTTATGGATTTTTGAATATTTGATATTTTCATCTCTTGATTTTTTATTTATTGATCCTTTGAACTTTTGCATTTATGAATTTTTGTGTTTTTGTTTATCTGCATTTTTGTGTTTTATAGTTTTATAGTTTTTTGATTTTGTATTTTTATATTCTTGTGTTTTTGTATCTTTGTGTTCTTGTATTTTTGGGTTTCAGTATGTTGAATTTTTCTATTCTTGTATTTTTTAAGTTTTGTATTTTCGTATTCGTAGTTTTGTATTTTAGTATATTCGTATTTTGGTATTTTGTTATTTTTGTATTATTAAATTGATGTATTGTTGGATTGTTGTATTTCTGTATTTGAGTATTTTTGCATTATTTTATTCTTGGATTTTTAGCATTTTTGTATTGTTGTAATCTTGTATTTTTGCATTATTGAATTTTTGTATTTTCATATTTTTGTATTTTTGCATTTCGTTTTTTTGTGTTTCAGTATTTTTGTATTCTGGTATTTTTGCATTTTTAGTAATATCGTATTTTTGTATTTTCGTATATTTGTATTTTCGTTTTTTTACTCTTTTGTTTTTTGTATTTTGGTATTTTTGTGATTTAGAGTTTTTATATTTTTGTGATTTTGTATCTTTGTGTTTTTGTACGTGTTCTATTATTGCATTCTTGTATTTTTGCATTTTCTTATTTTTGTATTTTAAAATTTTTGTATTTGCCTATTTTAGCACTTTCGTATTTATATATATATATTTGTATTTTTGTATTGTTGGATTGTTGTATTTCTGTATTTGAGTATTTTTGTATTCTTGTATTTTTAGTTTTTTTGTATCATTGAATTTTTTGTATTTTTATATTTTTATGCTCTTGTATTTTTGTATTTTGGTATTTTTGTGATCTCGTATTTTTATATTATTGTGTTTTTGTATTGTTGTGTTTTTGTATTTTTGAATTTTTGTGGTGTAGTGTTCTTGTATTTTGCATTTTTTGTATTCTAGTATTCCTGTATTGTAATAGCCTGTATTTCTTTGTATTGTGCGTTTAATCTCTCTCTGAACACGGACGGTTAAAGTATTCGTTCGGTCGAGTAGTCGCGAGAATAGTCGCTGACACTTCATTGTCAACCAGTTTGTCAAAAATTAATCGAGTCATTCACTGTCTGTGAATTGCATACAGATATAATGCATAAAGGCGTGGAATGAGTATGTTATCCTTCAGCTAACTTAACCTCAACCCCCAAGGTCCAACAACATTTCCCCTCAACTGTCGCACTAACACAACCACGCATGAATTAGACTATACGAAATGAATGAAACAGCCGCCAGTGAGTGATGATTGTTTTGGTTTGACTTCTACCGCACGGGGGTGACAATACCGGCAATTATGAGAAGCATTATCAATAAAAGCATTATTCTAGGAAATAAATTATATTCATATTAAATTTTGAAAGTATTTCTTTTTCTACAGACATATATGTGAATTGTAATGATTCAATACCTCATACAGCACGAAACAGCAGACACCATTCACACATCCCCTGTATTCGAACACTTACTTTCAGCCAAATACATATTTGCTGTCAGCTTTCGAGTAAATACACAATATTTTCGTACTTTCGAATTTTGGATTTTTTTTATATTGTAGTATTTATCTATCTGTTGTATTTCTACATTTTCGTATTTTTGTGCTTTTGTATTTTTGTGTTTCAGTATTTTTGTACTTTTTATATTTTTGCATCCCTGTATTTTTATATTTTTTGTGTTTATGGATTCTTGTATTTTTGAAATTTTTATGTTTTTAGAATTTTAGTATTTCTGTATTTTAGTATGTTTGCATTATTGTGTTTTGAATTTCTGGATCTATATATTTTGTTTTTTTCTGAAAATTGAATTTTTGAACTTAAGAATTTTTCAATATCGGATTTTTATAAATTTTCGAGGTTTTTAATTTTAGACATTAGAATTTTTGAATGGTTGAATTTTTGAAATATTGAATTTTTGGTTATTGAAATTTCTAAAATTTTCATATTCTTGAATTTTTGAATCTTTGACTTTTTGAACTTTTAAATACTCGAATTTATGATTTTTTCAATTTCTGAATATTTAGTATTTTGTTACCTTGAATTTTTAATTTATTGATCCTTTGAATTTTTGCATTTATATATTTTTGTTTTTTTTGTTGCATTTTTGTGTTTTTGCGTTTGTAAATTTTTGTGTTGTTGTTGCGTTGAATTGCAGAAGTTTTTAATATAAGAATGCAAGATTTTTTCAATTGCTGAATTCTTGATATTTTTTTATATTTGAATGTTTGAATTTGAATTTCTGAATTACAGAATTTTTGAATTCTTTGCTCTTCGAATTTCGGAATTTTTAATAATTGAATATTGGAGTTGTTGAATTTTTGAAACCAGAATTTTCAATTTTTTGCATGTTTTAATCATTGATTTTTCGAGTTTTTGAATTTCTGAACCTTTGAATTACCGGATCTTTGAATTTTTATTTCTTTTTCAATTTTTGGATTTAAAAATCTTCGAATTCTTGAATTTTCGAATATTCGAATTTCTGAATTTTTGATGTCTTCAATTTTTGATCTTTTGAATTTGCGAATTTTGTGCTAAAAGGGCATTTCATTTTTTTTTTGAATTTTTAGTGCTTTTGAATTTTAGTAATTCTGTATTTTTGATTTTTTCTTTTTGTATTTGTATTTTTATTGTGGTTGTATTAATTTGATTTGGAATTTTTGCATCTTTGTATTTTAGAACTATTGAACTATTGAATTTGTAATACTTGAATTGCATTACATGAATTTTTGTATCATTGTGTTTCTGAATTTCTGGGTCTTACTTTTTGAACATTTCGATTTTTGAAGTTTATAATTTTTAACATTTGAATTCTTCAACTTTCCTGAATTTTTGAAGATTTGATTTTTCATTTTTAGAATTTTTTAATTATAATATTGTTTAATTTTGAAATCGATTTTTTTTTAATTTTTGTGGATGTTTGTTGTTGTTATTGGAATTCTCTAATCTCAAAATTTTTAAATTTTTGATTACAGATATCTTGAATTTTAGATATTTTTAGCAAGCAATTTATATATTTTTGTTACTTCTGTCATTTATTTTCAAAAAACTATAAATTTTTCGCTCTTAACGTCTTGTAATTCTGATTTTTATAATGTACATAATTTATCCTGTTTTAGAATTTCGTTCAGTTTTTGAATTTACAAATTATTGAATATATTATTCCTCAGTTGTGCTTAATAACACTAGTAACAGTGACGTAGTGCTCTGCCAGTGATGTTATGCAGCAAAGCTAGCGTTGTGTGGCTGGACCACATAGTCGCAGCGAAGGATACCAAGCTGCACTAAGCCGCTGACGGTCCACCTGAAGAGGTGTTATCAAATCCGCCGGCGGATGTGCAAACCAACCTGTGATTCACTTATTTGTCCGGTTTACTCCACAGTTTATAGAGAACAATTGCGCAAAGAGTGAAGACAAAAAAGACTACCTATCGTGCACAATTGGAATCCGTCTTTGTAGCAATTTTGCTCGATAAGTAGACTTTTTTGGCTTCACTCTCTGCACACTCTTTGCGCCCCTTTATACCCACTAAGACGTCCAAAAAATTGTTGCAAACCCGTTCAACACGGGTCCAACGATGGACGTTTGTTGAACGGTTATTTGGACGTTGTCCAAATTGGTCCAACGAACGTCCTTTATTGGACGATTTTGAAACCAACCGTTCTTATAGGGTACTAACGCCTTCGGTTTATTCAAATATACTCAGTCAAACCGATTCCGAAACCGGTTCGGTATCTTGAATGAATTCAATAAGGATTTCGACTTAGCTCAAATGCAATAACCTATTCTGACTCAGTAGGTTTTGGAATCGGTTGTTGCCTTTCAACTGGATTCCATATTGAATTCATTCAGGATTCCGAATCAAATTGCGAATGGTTTGACCAGGTACCGGGTAAGCCGACTGAGCGGTATCGATTTGATCTGCAGTAACTTGGTATCTACAAAAAACGCACTGTGATTGTGCCTAAGCATATCATTTATACAAAATATCAAAGTACTACATCCGTAGCAACGTTACATTGCATTTATGTGCGTTATCCATCTTCACTGCCGCTTAGTCGGCTTTAAACTAGCCATAACCCATGTTTGAGTAAACCAGACGAACGAGTGGATCACAGATTTGATTGCACTTCCGACGGATGATTTACAAACACGTTCTCCAGCGGAAACTTGGCCGCAGCTGTGTGGCCAAGCTGCATCACACTAACTTTGCTGCATAACATCACTTGGCAGAGCATTGTATAACTGTTACTAATGTTAATAAGTACAACTGAAAAATCAAACAATTAAACAACTAGAAAATTCAAAAACTGCAGTCCAAAATTCCGAAACAAATTATGCAGAAAATATCCACACAAATCCAGAAATACAAAACTTTAAGAATTTTTTTTCAGATTAACTAATATTAAATGTACTTTGTAAAACATTTTCAATTTTTCCTGAATAATATTTCTAAATCGATGAAAGGAGTATGAGCTGTCATTAAACGTCAAATTTTGACGTTTACAGACAGCTTTTACACGTTTCATCGATTTAGAACAACTTTGAATTATTTGTTAGTCTATGGGAGGCGGGATGCCCCACCCGAAGGTACCATCCGCCGGCAGGCATGCTGGCGACCGGATGGCGTGCGAACGGCAGGCAAAAGGCATGCGAATGGCGGGGCTAATATTCATAGCAAAGAACGCAGCCATCCGCCTGGTTGTTGCATCTGAGCCTGCATTTCGTTCGCCCGTCACTTGTCGGCATGTATTGAGGCGATCGGTGTTGGCAGGTGGGGCATCTCGCCTCCGGTTAGCTATCCATCTGCCGTGGTAATGTGGGATGCCTCAGCAGAAAGTGGGAAGGAATGAACACTTCTGCACTATAGACACTCATAGTAATAGACCAGCGGAGATACTTTTATCGAGCCAACCAAACTGTCAAAAACCGGAGCCAAACGAGCATGACGTCATACAATGCAAACAAGGAGAATAAGTATTGCGATTTTGTTTAAAAAATATATTTTGTTATTCACAGTAGGCTTCACTTTTCATGTTCGTATTAGTATTTTAAATGTTATTTAAATATCTTTCTTTAATGTGTTCACTATAACTGCATAAAAATCATTTTACTTATGCTTTTTTCATCAACTTTGTGTTTGAAATTGAATTTTTTTTTCTTTTCTTAATTGTTGCTCAGTATCAAACGTATAACTTCTCTTTTGATTCATATATTGAACCACTTGAAAAATTATTTTGATAAAACCAGATGATCGAATACAGTCGAGCACGTTCGAGCTTGCACATTTTTGGGTGATGCCAGTTTAACATGCTTGTTTTTCTAGTTGCCAGTTTTGCGGTTTTTACATCCGCGAGTCTATTACTATGAGTGTTTATATTCTGCACGGAAAAAATAAACACTAAAAAAATGTTATGTCATTTTTCACAAAAACAAAAATTTATGATAAAAATTCATACCGCAAAATAAAACATTTTTTTCTATTTTTTATATTTAGTCAACAAAAACCTAAGGAGAAAAGAAATATTTTGAATATAATTTCATGATGGAGAAATTATCAGAAAAAAAGTTTATCGAACAATAACTTTATACATGTTTTTAAATTTCATACTAATTGACATACAAAACTGTAATTTTATTACAGAATATAATTTTAAATATCATTTTAAATCAAAGTGCATTTAACAAATATCTTCCAAAATGCGATAGTTTTCGAGATATTTGGAATTTTGCTCCAACAAGAACAATTCGCGTTACCCCATCATAAACTGTCAAAGTCTCATGTTTATCGTTTTACATACATAAAAGAAGCTTTTTCAGTGTATTTGGGTCATGGAGAAGCTTTAAATAAAAAGTTTTTCTAACAACAACTTTGGGCAAATTTTCATAATTCATACTATTTGCAGTCAAAAGTAGAATTTTATTTTTGAATATGATTCTGAACGCCATTATAAATCAAAATTCTTATATCAAAAAATTCTGAAATGTAGTAGTTCTCGAGATATTTTAAATTTTGTTTAACAACTCGATTATTTTGTTTTATTACGATCTTTTCAGAAGTTATTCGCGTTTCTCCATCTACAGCAATAAGTTTTTCGTAAGGTCCATAACATTTCCTGTAACTTTCCTATTGACATCAAGGCGATATTGTAAACCATTTGAAAGCTACATGAAAACAACCAAAATATAATTCAATTTAATATGGTTGAATAATACAGTAGATTCAGAACACTAGATTAGGATTGCCGCTGGCATCAGTGGTAGGAACATCATTGTTTAGATTCCGGGATATACCTGTCAAATGGGCCAAATAAAAAAAGCAAAAAAATTAATACTCTTACGTTGTTTCATAGCGACCAATCATTTTTGTTTCTTTTGGCCAGCAACATAATGGCCATTCTTGGCTGATGTATTTTCACTAATTAGAATGCACAAATTGTCTAAACCTGTACTGAAATTTGATGAATTTTCATTTCCTTGTGCGCTATATACAAACTCTTTCGTTTCATAACAATAACAGTCGAAAATTTACACCGAGAAAATTCGTTATATTGAATATATCGATTTCGCGCATAACTTTTTGCAATTTGTAGTAGCACATAAAAATTATCTGTCGCGCATAGATATATGTGAAAACTAAAGAATTTAGAATAGTATGCCACGAAGAAATTTGTTTCATAGTAGATATCGCATCATTTTTTTCTGTTTGCCTATCGTTTATTCTGTTGTAAATTTTATCCTTTGAACATTTTCGGTGTTGAATGCATAAAAGTCACAACAGAATAAAAGAGACTGAAATGAAAAAGGTAAACTCTGCATTTTACTAATTTGAGGTTCAACTAAACAGTTTGTGGTTATAAGCAGTCCATATTTTTCTGCGTGTACCAAAAGTGCGGACCAAAGACTTCTACTAGAGAGACTTTCGATACTTTGACAGATATATACCGAAAGCAAAACAAATATGTTCCAAGACGAAAACAATGGGAACGCCAGCGACATCCTAATCTAGTGTTCTGTATCTACTAATAATACTTTGATTGTTTTTATATAGCTTTCAAATCGTTTACAATTTCGCCTTAATGTCAATGGGAAAGTTACAGAAAATGTTATGGGCCTTACGAAAAACTAATTGCTGTTGATGGAGAAACGCGAAAAACTTCTGAAAAGGTCGTAATAAAACAAAATAATTGAGTTGTTAAAACAAAATTTAAAATATCTTGAAACTACATCCCAGAATTTTTTTTTATAAGAATTTCGATTTAAAATAATTACAGTTTTGTATGTCAATTAGTATGAAATTTAAAAGCATATATAAAGTTATTGTTAGAAGAACTTTTTGGTGATAATTTCTTCTTCATGAAATCACATTCAAAATGTTTCTTTTCTCCTTAGGTTTTTGTTGACAAAATATAAAAAATTAGAAAAAATGAGTTTTTGCAATTTGAAATTTTATCAAGAATTTTTGTTTTTGGGAAAAATGACACAAATTTTTTTTCAGTGTATATTTTTTCGTGCAGAAGTATTCATTCCCTGAAATTCGTTCTCAGATAGTTTTACTGTATAAAATAGTGCAATCGAACAATAAAATTTGAAATTATTGCACGTAGAAACGTTTACGCCCTTTTAAAACATTGCGCTTGTGTCAAAATAATTTTATTGACTGTGGAAAATGTTTAGTCTTCCATGCCGGTTAAACCTGTAAAGTTTTATCGAAATCTAAGATGGTCGGTCACGATGTTAGAGATTTTCGGACGGATCTTCGTGGAATTCCTCAACTAGTATACGATTCCGGAACACTATATACGCGTAACTCTGATTCGTCGGTAAAGAAGATTAAATGTTACAACAGTAATTAGGCACATCAATCATCTCTAGCACAACAAAAATACGTAAAAAAGTGTGCACCGGCAAAAAAAACCGATGCCAAACCAACCATAGTACCCTCCCATGATATTAAAATTGGCTTCGAACTTGCGACATATGGGTTGTATAGCAGGACTGACTACTCGGAACTATTTTAATTACTACAAGCGGAGCAATATTTCGTGATCATATATTGTATTCAAGCAGAGAAACTATTCCGATGAAAATTCGCCATATATGCAGAAATCTCATTTCAAAGATGGGAGAAGTCGTAAATAATTTCGCGAAATCGTTTTACTTATAAGTTGTGATATATTCAGCTCTATCAAACTTTTTTAAGTCATTGTGACGCATATGGAAGTCGTAGATATGTTTACGTTGCTTACTGACTATTCCCATACATAGGAACGACCGCAATGACTTTATTAAGTTGTTAATCCGACATTGATTGAAGTAAAATACGATCAAATGTTAGCAACAATACGATTTTTAATGATTTAAATATTTGTAGCTATATGAATATAAGTTGTCAGTGCTTTATAACCAACTCCGATTGGACACGATTTAACTAAATCATCAATGCGATTTTGAATGAAAGGTCGTATTCAAATCATATTTTTGTTAATAAGCGATTACAAATCAATTTCTGCAGACTAAAATGGATTGTCGTAACGATTTCGACTCATGACATTATGACGCAGTTCTTATGCGTCATAATATCCGAAACTATGTGTGCGTTACAGTGTCCACGAAATTAACTGCGACATAAGATCCGAAAACGAACATGCGTCATAACGTCCGGGACATTGTGACACACAAGGTGTGCGTCATAAGATCCGAAAAGAAATATGCGTCATAAAGTGCTGGAACGCATGACGCACACCCGTTTCCGAATATTATGAGGTAATTGTTTACTTCAGGTACTTCTCTCCTTGTAAGTTTTTCTTTTAAAAATACGCTAGTTTAGTGTTGTAGATTCTTAAAAAAGGGGCGGAAAGCGAAAATTTTAATAATTCATTAATAAGTTTAAAAATTAGTTATACCTGCTAACCTTGCTCGTATGGTTATAGTGCTCACAAAAGTAAGGCTTTTGGCGAAGCTAGCATAATGCGGCTATGCCGCATAGCCGAGTCCAAGGATCCGAAGCGGCGCAAAGCCGCTGGGGATCCGCCGGACGAGGTGGCCTTGTTACTTGGTCGGTGTTAGGTCAGACAGGACTAAGTGACAAAATATTGATTTCGAGAAAAACGAGTTTAAAGTTTGAATCGCAGCATCCTATACATTATGATTGGAAATTAATATTTGCCATAATTCTTGTTTATTGTTACATATTTCAAATCTGGCAAAAATTTAATGTAGCAGACTATATTCTTTATTCAGTGCTATCATTATCTCATTTTTTGATGTTTTGCGACTTAGTCCGATCTGACTTAACACCGACCACTTGTCATCGGAATCGCAAGCAAATCTGTGATCCGCTCGTTTGCCCTGTATGCTCAAACATAGGGGCTATCGCTAGTTTAAGTCCGACTGAGCGAAAGCGAAGTCGGACAGCACACGAATGAAACGATGTGGCGTAGCCACATTTTGCAGCGACAATATTTTATTTTTGTCAATGAATACTATCCTATTGTTACTAAATAAAATATTGTAAATGCCTAATGTGGCAACGCCACATCGATTTTTTTTAGTGCTTTCGCTGCCGCTCAGTCGGACTTAAACTATGGATAGCCCCTATGCTTGAGTATACCGGACAAACGAGTGGATCACAGGTTTACTTGTGATTCCGATGACAAGTAACAAGGCCAGTGTGCGTCATAAGATTCCGGACATAATGACGCAAGACTACATTCGGGCGTTGTGACACTAGAATAATTGCGGACTTTATGACGTATAGTTATTTTTTACGACCTAATGACGCACCATCGTGCGTCACAATGTCCCGGACGTTACGACGCACATTATTTTGGGACGCACGTGGGGTGCGTCATAAGATTCGAAAATGAATGTGCGTCATAACGTCCGGGACATAATGACGCACATCCGTTTTCTGATGTTATGACGCAGCCTGATGCGTCATAATATCCCGGACGTTATGACGCACCACCCTTCGGACGTTATGACCTCGGACGTTTTGACACGGTGCCTCCCACCGCTACCAAGCGCGTTGGATTTATCATTGTACTCGATCTCAATTTGTGTGGCTTGGAACAGCTACGCGTCCACTATATCCGAAACAATCGAATCAAAGCAAAAAATTTCTTCTGTGGAAGCATACAAGGTTTAATTGGCTTAATTATCGACACCGCGACTAAAGGTCTGTCGAAACGAGATCCGGCGCAAACAGCAGAGGACGGTCTCCCACTTTGTGGTTGGCAGAGAGCACTTAGATTTTTACGCGAAAAGGTTCTATAAGGATTTTTTGAATGACGGATCACCCGTTTTTCCGAATTTACGCAGCGTTAGAAACGCAAATGAAAAACTTAATGAATGCAGAAAATCGGAATCGTTGATCGGAATACACGGAACCAAGAATTCTTTTTCGGCGACAACAGCATTCCTACACTCAAACAATTGATATTTCGCGATGAAATGATAATACTTTATTTAAAAGTAATGATTGCTCTTTGAACACAAAAAATTACCTGACAGCAAAGATGCTTGCGCTAAGCATTGTAGTTCGCATATCACTGTAGCGTTCGTTAGATAATGACAGTTATGCACTGGTTTTATGCTAATTATGCTATTATGGCAGTAGTGGTGAGGGTAATCATCAAAGAAGCTGTGCTGTATGAAATTTCATGGAACAATGGATGTTTAGAAATCCCAAAGGCACAAAGGAGCCTTGAATCAAGGGGATGGATAAGGTTCGTGACTTAATTCGGATTGTATCTCCGGTCATACCCAGTCATTATACGTTGGATAAGCATCTCCGTTGCAGTGGGGCCGTGGAGATCGATCTCTGCGCTTATGGTGACGATTATCTCAACATTAAACATGTTGTCTGGTCGTGCGCCTAGTGCCCTAGCGCCAAATCTCCGTTAAACGAATCCCTTCAGCCTTGTTCCAGTCCGAGATGTGCTAAACACGATGGATAGCCAAATGTAGTTATCTCTTCTCATTTGGTTGATATGCTGACAGCTACCTGTAAATCTGATCCCAAAAGAGTTCCCAGCGGATCCAAGGAGGGCAGTCGGCGATCCGGTTAATTTCTACTTTTCCCCCCTTTACTTTCCCTGACACGGTCTTTGCTACTCTGATGTTGAAATAAATTCCTCTTGTGTATATATTTTGCGTTCAATATATTAAGCCTAATAGTGTTTCTCCTTGTTTACATTGTTATTAAAATAATAGTTCGTTCTAAAAAAAATAACAAATTGTATATCTAGTCTTTTAAAATATTTCTAACTGCATCCCTTAGTATGAATAAAAATGTACTAATATTTTTTCTGCATAATATATTCCCCTTAGTAGTTCTAAAAAATTTAAATTTTGAACAAATCCTAATTATTATACCATATTTTCAAGCAATTTGATTTAAAAGCTAATAGAAATTTGTATCTCAATAAAAAAAAAGAAATTATAATGCATCAAGAATTTCAGACGCCTTCATTTTGTGCGCAAGCCAAATATGCGGTTAAATTCAGGTTTTAGTCTGTTCCAAACTTTCGAGTGGGTATTTCCCCTCTCGGTTATTTCCGAGTGGGTAGTACTACCCCGAGCAGCACCGCTTGTTGATTAGCAGTTTCTACAACAAAATCTGTGGAAAAGACATAAACCATTATTCAACTGATTTAGCAACTGAAAAAGCGCACCAGCAAAAGTTTGTGGTTATGCAACCATACCGCGGCCATTACATGTTGCAAGTGTTGCTTGGGACCCATACTACCCACGGTATCCGCCGACCCTGCACACAAACACACAGACATTGTCCCAAATCATCGACTTGAGTCAATTGGTATATAAGACTCGGCTCTCCGGGCCTCGGAAAAAATCATGAGAGTTTGAGCGAATTCTATACGTTTTTTTTTAAAAGAAATGTAAAAACAAGGCCTATCATTTAAGTCAATAAAATTTTGGAGCAGCTGTGTTGGATTTTATCCCCATTACTTATGAAAATATAACTTTTTGAAAAGTCCACTCCCACCGATCCAATTTTTTTTATTTCAGAAGTTTGAAAATTAAATTCTGTTAACAAGATCCAATACAGTTTATATTACAGATTATACAATGTGTTTCTTTGATCCAAATTTAGGTGTAATTTCTCTAGAATTCATTTTTGTCTTAAAATAGATCTGGGCTTTTTCTCCTTTTTCCCATAGGAGGGACTGTAATTTCAATGTCCCGCGAGATCAAATCCACCAAGTCCTTGGTGTTGAACTGTAGTTTTGGGACGGTGAACTCTAAAAGACCTGCTCCACTTTTATGCCTTATTTCAACGATAACGTCCAAAGCACGTTGACGTACGCTCTCTCTGTAAAATTTGAATTTCAAATACAAACAAAATAAGACAATAATCGAACCTTTAAATAAACATCATAGAGCGAAGTAGATTCTCAGAATGGGCAAAGTATCCGTCCCTGTCGATAATGGGATCAATGACGGCCTTGTGCAATTTCGATAGATAGCGGCTATTGCGCAATAGCTGATAAATGCTTCTTGCCCCATCAATACACGATGGTCGTGAATCACATTGAAATGTATACTCTACTATTGTTTTCAAAGCCTTCGTTGGATTTTTTGTGCTATATAATTGTAAAATTCTAGCGGCAGTTGTCAACCATCTTGAGTACACAATTTTGCCTGCTTCTAACAGTGCCAGATCATCCGAGTGTTTTCCATTGCCAATTGCCAAACTTAGTCATTCAGCTCGAGTCCAATGGGATCTAAAACGTGTTTGAGCAACTAGTAGTTCCTTCTAAATGAATAAAAAGGTGGCACTAGGTAGGTAATTCATTCATGTGTATCAGACAGATAATCCATTTGAAATATGTTTAAATCTTCGCAGAACGAGATGCAACTTGGAAAAAATATACCGGATGATTTCTTAACTCAATGGCTTGATAGCCGATTGTAGAACTGGATGTACATCCGCCGAGACGGGTCAAACCAATAATAATGAGTGTCGTTTATTATCCAAATTCTCCTTATATAACCTTTTCAGGTTCTAAAGCTAGTTGACAATTACAATCTTCCTTAAAGCTAAAAAGAGACATAAAATGAAGCGAGGACTAAACTTGCTTATCCTGCAATATTGAATTTATTGATTGTTTTTAGACTGCGTTGCTGTGCACCAAGACAAGCGTTGGTTCGGTGCAAAGCGGGAAAACTGTTCCTATCGTGTGTAACCTGAGATTGCATGCGCACTGTCTTATTTATTGCGTTTGGTCGGGAAGCAAGCCAAGCGCTGGGAGGTAATAAAGGGTGTATAAACTAATTGCATTGAGTACGGGTTTGCGATGACTTATTTACTACATGTTGATATGGCCATAGCCCTGTTTCGGTAGGTAAGTAAGTTTGGTATTATTAAGTTACACAATATGTAATAAGAATGTGCTGTACTTGATCAATGTGTTAATTCGGTTTTTAGTTTCTCTGTTAGTTTACAAAGAGAGGTGTATAGTACACCTTCCCCCTTTAAGAAAAATAATGTAATTATTTTGTTTTTGTACTGTAGCACGCCGCAAAGTCGTTCGTGGACGACTGGCGATCTACTCCTAACGGAAACGTAATTCAAACAGGGGACTACCGTACCACACTCGATTGTTAAGCGGAGGGCTTATGCGCCACCTCTAATGAGGACCCCGCGCCAATGCTGAATTGCCCGGTATGAGACCTGACCTCAGGTAGGTTCAGTTCGTTCCTTGGAAAAGGTCGAAAAATGGTCCAGCAGTCCCCAAATTCACCCACAGAAGACTTACAGCATTTCACTTCACTCAGGAGAACACAACACCCGAAACTACCCTAACCGAAACGGTACTGAAGCTTTCCGTATGAGCTTTCGATTATCATCACTGGAAGTTACCTGTTACTCACACGAGAGGTCGACACCGTCAGGGAACCGGTTCACTGTTCCGTTCACACTTCCCAGTGGATTCAAATCTAAAATTTACGCGCGCGTCGGAAATCTTTCACCATGCTACTATCGTGAATCAAATAAGCGGATAGGAATCTAAATATCTAAGTTTATTCAGGAGTTCAAAAGGAATATCTTAGAGTTCGCATGGATATATTTAAATTATAATTCACTTTGTTTCTTCTACCTATCCTACATGTGCGTGTCTTATTTTTCTTTCCATTGTCTTCACTTCGTATCACTATACAGCGCGCGCTGTAGCCCGCAGGCTAAATTTCGGGGAACGCCACAAACTGCTATGGATCGTTTAATTATGATTCACCTCGTCTATCACATGTGCACACGGATGGGAAAAATAGAGCTCTTTGTGTACTTACAGGCCTGTTGTTTAGTCGACCGACTGGTTGTTTGCGACGGTCGATGGTTGTACCGGCGACGTAGACGGGAGACGGGGTTCTCTCGATGCTAAAACTAAAGCTGGTTGTAGTTTCCTAGCAGGGTGGATCCAAACCGCGTGGGAAGCGGTCTAACTTCGACGGATGTTTCAATCGGGCGCGGTGTTGACGGCGCGGCCCCTTCTGGTCGTTGGAGGACGGTTAACCAGGATCTTTGCGCAGGAGAACTCGACGGAAGATGCAGCTTCGCTTGGACGAGTGGATTATAGATGGGATACAAAAAGCCGTCGGGTGGCTTTCTGTTGGTTTTTTTTTTCTAGCAAACGAAACTTGGCTATCACTGTCTGTTTTACTTAACTAACCAAGCACTCGACTACCGCGATTATTGAAAAGAAAAACACTTCCGAAACGTTTTCGAGACTCCAGGCAAATGAACGAGTAATTTGTTGCCCTCAGATAGGAAACCTCGAAAGACGGTTTACCGGAAACAAGTCAGCCGAACGATCCTGATAGCCTCGACCATTGTAATTCTCCCGAGTAAAATGTATCTCGCTTACGCAGGCTTCATCAGATCTTGCTTTCGCATCTTCCCACCAAATCAAAGGACACGAAGTAAAGATGACCTTTGGCCCTAAGTCCGAATGCTTACCCGGATAGAATTTTACAAGAGCATTTACCCTACAAACAATCATAAAACAATAAATATTATAGTTATTACTGTTTCAACATTGGTCGATGCCAAGTTCTCACAGTAGATTTACAATAAAATTTCATGTAACAATAAATTTCACTGTACAGCAAAAAACTGATACAGTGCATTCACATTAAATTTTACTGTTTTCGAGAAAAAAATGTGAGGAGAAAAATTGATTTTTTTAATGTTAAGATACATAACCACCCCCCTTTTTCACTGTAAAAGTCTATTTTACATTGAAATTTACTGTAAAAACGTTAAAGTTTATTGTTTTTGTATTGTAGCATAACACTAAAACTTACTGTAAATTATTGTAAAATTACTGTACTGTCACAGTGAAAATCATGGTTTTGTTACTGTACATTTCTATTCGGGTATTGTCGCGATAAGAGAATTACTCTTCTAGCCTCGCGGATCGCAGTGCGTTATGGAATTTCTGTTGGTTGCATACGTTACAGGCGAAGTTTAATTAATCTTCTTTCTTGGTCTGGTCAATATTAAACAGTGACACCCCAAAGTATCTGAACAGTTAGAAATTTTCTGTTATTTGAATTCAGTTGACAATTTAAACAAATTAAGTAATAACAATAGTAGTATTAATAACAATTTATATTTACAAAGTAACGTACGTAAGGCGTACCTGTTACATCACTCCATGCTTGAGTACGAAAATTTAGTTAAATTGATTTAACTAAATTTTCGTAAGGAAAATTTTATTAACTCGATATATTTACATTATGTACATCTAGGTAAGTAACTTAATATATGAAAGTGTTTTTGCATTCGGGGTCATACGTTATCATCATCAACAGCGATAGTTGACTCTTCCTCTATTTATAGAACACGTTCTAGTATCGATAGCGCCTACCACTGACCATCAGTGTCTCTCGACTCCGGTCTCCAGCGAATGCTACTACTACTTCTATATATCTCGAAACATACCATATTTATAAACTAGTATTGGATATTCAAAACATTGAACGGAACTAATCTGATTTAATTAACAGTTTGTCTCCCCGGTCTCGATCGGCTCGCTCTGAACATTGCACCCCTTTTGCAGATTCTTCAAATATACCCTACAACGTGTCTTCAACACAGTTCCATCTGAACTGAATGAAAACAAAAATTATTCCCCAGTAAATCAAACAGGCTCATTCAGTTTCCGAATCTACCCCAATCATTGCATTGAGCACCGACTCATTCACTGAATTTACCGGAAAAACTGTTCTACATAGAACTGGCACACCCCAAAGCTTCTCTTCAGGCAATTTGTCCACTTCTTCTGTAAAACGTAGACCCCAAATCTTAGTCAAACTTCTACACCTGATTCTAATCTGATAAAGCGAAATTTGAAAAGAATTTAACCCACCAAATACCCCTCGAATCAACCTTCACACTAAACTTCACATTAACTTCCCAAACGTTCAAGTACTAAACGCGCCGCACTATAACCGGTTCGAATCAAACTGTCAAAAACAAACGAAAAGTGAAAAAAGAGTCTCGTCAGGATTTGTTTTACTTAGTTACAATTGCCTCGTCAGGATTTGTTTTACTTAGTCACAATACATAGCTGTATGGTGGAGAATTGACTGCTTCCCACGATTACTCTTACTTTTAGTCTTCAGAGTAATCCCTCTATCCATGCACATTCTTGAAGTTTGTCACCAGTAGATAGATTGTTGTTGTGGGACGGCTCAACTCAACGAGGAGCACTTCAAGAACGGCCGGTTATATTTTCGTGCAGGTTTTAACTGCTTGGTCCACTCAACGAGTATACATAGCTTGACTTGGACGCAACTCAATATGCGAGGAGATGGTTCATTATACCAAAGTATGATTGTATGCACTATTGCTAGTGCATAGTTCCCTCTGAAAGGTACCATAGCTTAATTTCCATAACCTCAACTCTATCAAGGAGTGAGATTAGATGCCAAAATGTATTTTGTTGCATTCTAAGATGCATAGTTGCCTCCAAGAGGTTGCATAGGTCAACTTTTTTTAAATGTTACGAAGACGAAGAGGTGAGCTTCTTGAGATAACGACAGTTATATACACCAAGACGCTTGCCCTTCTCGTCCTCTAAATCATAGCAGTGTTCTCCCACCTTTCTCTTTACTATAGCAGGTGTGTATTTCGGTACCAGTTTCGCGCAATAGCCCTTCCCTTTGTCGGATAACTCAGTGTTCTTTTTCAATATTTTTTCTCCCAGCGCAATAGTAGGGCAATTCGCATTCGCTCGCAAGTTATAATACCTGGAATGTTTGTCGAAAGCTTTCTTAAGGTTTTCTCTAATTTCTTTGTACAATTTGTCCCTATCTGCATTAACAGGGACAGTGTCTTTGTCTGTATTGTCCCTCAAATAACGGTACTCCCTGCCGTCTGAGACCATGTTCCTCCCGAACATCACGAAATAGGGCGAGTAACGCGTTGCCTCATGTACCGAATTTCTTATTGCGTTGGCAACCTTCTGCACGTTATTAGCCCAATCTTTATGATCTTTTCTTATGGATGCTCGTATAGCCGTGGTAAGTACGCGATTTACCCTTTCTGCGTCATTCACCTGCGGATGGTAGTTTGGTGTCCGCCAGTGCGTAACATTATATTGTTTTAGCAAATCTTGAAAAGTTTTGGCAAGGAATTGGGTCCCATTGTCTGTCAATATGACCTCTGGGATACCAAACAACTGGAACAACATATTTTCTACAAAGGGAACCAAAGATTCAGCCGTTGCTTGTCTAAATGGTTGTACTATAACAAATTTGCTAAAGATATCTGTTATAACGAGTAGACACTGTAGGGTATAAGCCAGTATAAATAAAATAATAAATCAATATGGAACTTTTGGCGTAACAAATAGTTGTATTCGATATTCGTACAAATCTACTCAACCTCTATCCCGTTATTTGTTTTGTTACAATAAAATCAAACGGAAGAACGATTTTAGGTAAGCAGGCCTTGGTTGTTAAGATAGACAATCTAGCTTCAGTTTTTGGAAGGAATTAGATGAGAGCAGACGCATAAGCTCCAGTCACGACACTGGTAAAGGCCCTACATAGTCCATTGTCAGAAACTGCCAAGGATATTCCGCGGTTTTCTTCTGGACTTTCAGTGGAGCTGTTGTATTGATGTTGGTTGCTTTACTAGTCTGACAGGTCATGCAATCACGACAGTAGATTTTGACTTGTGAACTCATTCGAGGCCAAAAATACCTCTCTCTAATTGCTGCCAAAGTTTTTTCGAAACCTAGGTGCGCTTTGTCATGGATTAATCGTATAATCGGTTCACGTTCGGGTGAAGGCAGATACTGTTTCCAGTGAAACCGCATATCCTCAACTTTTCCCTTGTTCTTTACAAACTTATAAATACGGTTGTCAATGACCCGAAAATCTGGGAAGTTTTGTTGATTATTCGTAATCTGTTTTATGAGATCATCGTAATCAGGGTCTAGGGGGGGTTGTCGTAATTATTTCCAGAGATCGTGACAAGCAGTCCGCTGTAATATTGAGTTTCCCTTTCCTATACTCCAATTCAACATCGTAGGATTGGAGTTTAAGAGCCCATCTTAACAGTTTTGAGTTTCCGGACTCTACTCCGATTGTGAACAGCCATAATAAGCTCCTGGCGTCAGTTACAACCTTGAACCTTGTTCCTTCCACGAAGTGGCGAAAGTGTTCGATAGCCAGTAGTACACCTAGACATTCTTTTTCGACACTTGCATATTTCTTTTGTGTGCTGCTAAGTTTTTTACTAAAATATGCAACAACACGTGTACTTCCCTCAATGTTTTGGACTAACGCAGCCCCAACCGCATTGTCCGATGCATCGGATTCAATGGTAAATGGATGTGTGAAATCAGGGTTCATGAGTATTGGGGCTGAGATTAATGCAGATTTCAGATTGTGAAACGCTTCTTCAGCCGCTTCAGTCCATAAAAATTTCTTTGGATTTTTCTTAAGAAGATCTGATATTGGAGCCGCAATCTCACTGTAGTTATTTATGAACTTCTGGTAAAATCCGGCTAAACCTAAAAGGCGTCTAATATCCTTCACACTTTTGGGTTTATTATAATTAAGGATTGGTTCAATTCTAGCACTGTCAATGGCTACTCCTCTTTCCGTTAGTAAATAACCTAGGTAGCTTACTTGCTTACGACAAAATCGCGACTTATTAATTGAAATTGTTAAGTTCGCGTTTTTTAAACGCTCGGCTACCAATTTCAACAACCTAAAATGTTCTGATAACGTCTTAGTTGCCACCACTATGTCATCCAGATAAACAAAAACATAGGGCTCCAGATCAAACCCTATGACTTTGTCCATCAAACGACACATGCTAAATGGAGCATTTGTCAGCCCAAAAGGACATACTTTAAACCGGTAGAGTCCCTTAGACGTTCTGAATGCAGTAAAGTCTCTTGATTCCTGCTTAAGAGGAATCTGAAAATATGCATCGTTCAGATCTATTACTGAGAAATACTTAGCGCTACCTAAACGATGGAAGACTCCTCTCATGTCTCGCATAGGGTAGGAATCTTTTTTCGTCAAAGCATTAATCCTGCGTGAATCTAAACATACTCTAAGCTTACCGTTCGCCTTACGAACCGGTACTAGAGGGTTAGCCCACTCGCTTGAGCATTCCTCTATAGCGTCTAGTTTTTTGTACCGTTCTATCTCTCGATCCATTTCCGCTTGAATCGTTGGAGAACATTTATAGATTGATTGACGTTTTGGTTTTGCATCCTTCCGCAATACAATTTCATGCTCCAGTAGAGTTGTTCGCCCTAAGCAATCATCAGTCGTGCACGGAAACATTCCTACAATGGCTTCTAATTCTTGTCGTTCTACAACAGTCAAGTTATGTTCCGTTTCTATTGTCTCTGGTGTTATTGTGGACGCCTCGGGAAGGTCTATTCTGGGTATATCTAGGGATTCATCGGGTGTTGAACTACCTATTACTGGTAATGTATCGATTGGATGAATGAAAAAGTGAAACGAATCAGATGCTGGTAACTCCTCCACTTTCAGCTCCGCTACCTTCTCTAGTCCATTAACCCCTTTCATCATAGGTTTAATTTCGAAAGCCTCCCAAAAGTTTACCCCCAAGATCAAATGTCTAGTTATTTCTGGTACAATGACTACTGCAACTACCCTAGTTACTCCCTTAAACGTAATGGGTACATTTGCATAGCCAATGCAAGAGTACGGAGTTCTGTCAGCTGTACAAATTCGAATCGGAGACGCGCATATTTTTAGTCCATGACTCTCTATGAATCGTTTAGAGTTCGTTACACTAATGCTAGCTCCTGAATCTAGCAACGCCTCAATCACTTCTTCGAAGACTTTGACCATGATGTGCGGACAATGACTTGTTTGGATTTTAATTTCTAAAAGACTTTCAAATGGGTCGATATACAGAGTCGAATTAGCAGAGGGAACGGTTTTATGGCCCGGAATGCTAGTGTTCCCTTTACTGCATCCCGTCTTCAGTTTCCCGAATTTTGTTTCTGAGACTTGATTTCGTGCAACGCGTCTCGGATGTTTATCGCAATTTGATGAGATTTTACCGGCATTACCGCAGACGTAACAAAACATTGATTTTGCTTCACTACATTCACGCCAAAAATGTCCCTGTTGGCGACAATACCAGCACATTAGAGTTCTAACCGTCTCTGGTTGCCCTACTCTCCTTGCGTTTTGCGAATCTCTTTCCTGATTTATTTCCTGGTTCCTAATCGGCTTTCTGCCTATAGCATTTACCTCCTCGTCTTCCGATCCGCTCACTTCCTGACTTTCAATGTTGTGTACCGTATACTTCGGTCCCACCGGATGTAGTGATGGATCATTGGCATCTATGCGATAGTTAACCTGGATCAATTGCTCTAGATTTTCTATGGAAAAACAGGCCAATTTCGAGCGGTAATGTTGCCGCATATTTTCCCAGATAATTTCAAATTTGCGCCGGCTTGACAGTGGATTAGTCAAGAGCTTACTTAAACGTTCAATCTCTGTGGCGAAAGCAATGAATGTTTCGCCTTTTTGTTGTTGCCGGTCATAAATTCGTTGGCGATTGCCCTGGTCTTGATTTGGGTTACCGAATCTAAATCTAATATTTGTCTCGAAAATATACCATGTCCATGTTGGCTGATAATATGTGAAGAACCAATTGGATGCTTCTACCCTTAGTAACAAATGTATGTTACTGAGTAAATGATTGTCTGGTATTCTGTTCATACTAGCCAAGACTTTTACTTTATAAATAAAATCTTCTAAGGACGTTGACCGCGAATCCCCACTGAAATTAAGATTCCATTTTTCCATTTTCCTGTCGTATTGCCCTCTATCTTCTCTATTGGGTTGGCGATGCACCATCTGACTCATCTCTTCGCTACTACTTTCATTCCCTTCTTCAGCACTAGTCCTATTCGCATTCCTCTGACCTGTTCGCCTAACCCCCCGCAATTCATCTTGTCCTTGTTCTAAGTGAATACCCTGACCACTTGTTCTTGTTAGAAGTGCAGTTAGGAACTGAAGTTGTGCTTCCAATTTGACGATTTTAGCTTTCATTTGTTGCGTTTCATTGTCTTCATCCTTGTCCTTGCCCCCCGAGAACAAATTACCCGACCATCCAAATCCTCCAAATCCATTTGATTGAGGTTTTAATAACGGTGGGTTTAGTACCGCAGTAGCCCCTAATGCGTCATCCTTTCCTGTTTCAGGATCTGATTCCCCTAGTGACTCAACGTCGTTAGGGTCAGCATTTAATATTGGCCAAAGTGCTTTATGTGACGAAAGAAGATTTGAAATGTTGCCAAATACTAACTCCTTCATTTTAATTGCTTCTTCATTGTCTGCAATGCACCGCTGAACTCGCCAATAATAATGTTTCAATCTTGAGATTAGTTTAATATCCGGGTTTTTTGCCAATTTACCTCTTATACTGTTCATCCGTGAAGCAACCAGTTCAAATTCTTGATCAATAGAATATGGAGATCGATATTCACGATTTTCTTTCGCATCTTTGTAAAACAATCTCCTAAGCAATCTTTGTTTCACCTTCAAATCCTTTCCCAAGTCTTCCACATAATTTCGCAATTTTAATTCATAATCTACTTCATCATCAAGTAGATGATCAGCATGAGGAAACTTCGCCCCCATCTTAGTTTTAAGATTTTTCCTCAATTCAAACTAAACTAAATTAAATATTGTAGATTTCGTGTAGAAAATAATCGATTCAACGCATGAAGTTAAACCAAATTAAACTCAATTAAAGAAATGTAAAATAGAACAAATAGGGTAGAAGTATCATTCTTCGCCCCCTCCCTAATTTTCGCCCCCCTTGTAGAACAATTACAAATAATTATATCTGCTTTACGATCTGGACCTCCACTTTTGACTATTATTGAAAAACAAACTAAGACGAATAAAATGTGCAAACTGCCCTAATTTAAACAAAAATATTTCATAACGTACTTTTAATCGTAAATAAAGTAATACCTGTAGACCACTTATTTTCCTGAAAACTAAAAATGGTGACAATTTTTTATCGCGGGGAAAGTTATATAAATTTTGTGAGTAAGCGTTAGAATTTTCGATAGTAATGTTTTTGAGCATTGCAGGAATACATGTCAACGCACATCCGCGATTATTACCTTTATTTAATTAAGTTTGAACAATTTTAAAAAGTGGCGAAAATTAACGCAAGATGAAACTCAATTCTAATCTTCGCCCCTGGCGAAATCCCATATAGAGTTCTTTTCTTCGTGTGGGTTTCTATCTTCGCCCCGTTCCACAGTTGTCCCAAAGTAGACTATTGATTGTAGCTATGTGATGTACTTGAGGAAATTTCTCCGATCCTTCTTTCAATCACATCGGATCGATGACTAATCTCCTTAATAGTGAGTTACGAAATTTATTTCCTTCAATAATTCAGATAGAAAAATACTCACTTCAATAAAGTTGCAGAAAAACTTACCAGGAAGATTTCTTTCGGAAACTTTTAGTTTTGGAGATACAGGGATTTGTTTGTGAAAGACCCTCAAAAACAGTTTTTTCACCACAACTTCTATTATGGAGCTTCAAGCGATTTTTGATGTTCTAGAAAGTAATATAGACGGCTGAAATAGACAAATTTCTAAAATATCATAACCTGTTTTTGCTTCGCTTTTCGCTCTGTAAATATTCACTCTTTCTAAAGTCAAAATCTCTAAACCGAGTAAAAACGGATAAACTACTTGGTAACTAAATGAAAGTACTTCTTTTTTATACTGGAAAAATAAGAGCGCCCCAAGTCTGCTCTCTACCTATTCAGTTGCAGTGAAGACAGTCAGATTCTTCAATTTATCTTTGAATCCCGCGCAGTTGTTTTCGATTTCTAAAATATGTTATTAACAATTCAATTAAACTATATCAATAATAATTAGAAAACCTTTTACAAACGTAATGTTTGGTGTTTTACGAATATATATTCATGATATTCGGATTCTAAACAGCACCGAGCAGGTTTATAGGATTTCTCTGTAAGGAAGACAAAACCTATCAAAATACAACCTCTCCATTATTTTTTTCATAGTTTATAGAGAAACAAGCCAAAAATTAATTCGTTTGGAAAGCCTTATTGAAAACAAATACAACAGAGTTTCTGACAGTGATTGAGGGGTTATATATATATATATATATATATATATATATATATATATATATATATATATATATATATATATATATATATATATATATATATATATATATATATATATATATATATATATATATATATATATATATATATATATATATATATATATATATATATATATATATATATATATATATATATATATATATATATTGAGGTGCAGGACGAAAGGAAAAAAAATTGAAATTTTATGAAGGTATGTAGCCATATTTATATCGAATACTTAATATACGTCTAGCGTAGTACAATGTCTATTTTGCAAAACCCATTTGTGAACATGAATAAATATTAATAGGGTGGGTGCTCCTATAGTTGAGGTGCACCAATAGTTTCAGTAGTGGGTTATACGCCTAACTAAGGTACCAACCATCAACAAATATTTTTTTTATCGATTCATCGCACTAAAATCGCACAATAAAATTGGTATCCTTGAAATTTGCTCAAAAAACTTGTTCTTTGAATTTTGAATAGGTGCTCCCTTGCACCTATAGTTGACATAGTGTACCTATAGTTGCGAGTCCCATAAGACAACAATAGGACCAGATATTAGCGATTGCACCACTATTGGTACATGTGTTCCTATAGTGGTACAAGCGGTTTTGAATACATAAATTGGTTACTAAACAATCTTTATATTTTTCCTATGAAGTAGGGATTGAAAGCTTTCGTTTAATGTATTAACATTGCCCATAGGTCTATTCATCGAATTTTAGCAAAAGCGTTCCTTGAGTATTCGATTATTGGTACATCCACCCTAATTGTCGAAGTTGTAACCATTTCCACAAAAGCGCGTTTTCTCTAAGAGATTTGCCGTGACTACGATTGTTGTATAACAGCTCAATTGAAAACATAAAAACAAAAAAAATCATAAGTACAGGCACTTGTGGTGTCCTCGAACTATGCATTGTATTTTTTTATTTTTGCGAACGGGGACGATTTTTCCAAAAAATCCACAATTTTTCTATTATCACTGAGATTTCTTTTTAAGAAATTCATAACATTGATACAAAAAAGTGGAATCATTCAAGGACACGACGGTTAAATTACAAACAATTTAAAAAAAGAAATTTGACATCGGTTGAAAACATTTTCGGCAATCGTAGTTACAGCAAAGACATTTTTGGAAAAACATGATTTCGAGATTATCACGTGCAAAGTTTCTAGTATATACCCGGGACCTCATTAGGGAATAGTGAAATACGCTATAATGTTGGTTCTACTGCTTGGATATTTATTATAATTTGGAAAAACATTCTTAAGAACTTATACTGCCGCTCTACGTATACTTGTCTCATGTGTATTCCATTGCACATGGAGTAGTTTTGCGTATAACGATAAGAAAGACAAAAGAATAGTTATTGTTTCGATTTTTGTATCTACACATATATCCTTTTAATTTAAGTGAACATCTGTAGTCATTTTTGGCATATTCGAAATATTTGAAAGAAATTGAAATTGTTGCTCGAAGTCAACTACCAAAAAATATATCTGTTTCATTCATGATTTACATAAAGAATATCAGTTGATAATTCCAAAATGATTTTTAAAACATATGCTTGACATATTAATTTATGTATCCATTGCATCTGCTGCAAAACCGAAAGCAAATAAATTTTTAATCCTGTGCAGTTACGAAAATGTAGTGAGAAGCCTTGGGGTGTCTTGATTTTTCTAGCATTTAGAGTATTTTTCTAGTAATACTATTTAGTTAACGAATAGTTTGTTCGTGTTTGCACATTGCTATTCTCGTTCGTTGGCGCGTACATCGCCTTCCTTGTTCGCGCGAAATATCGAGAACACTCTTATGGCGTTTTCGTTTTTTCTTGGTGCTACACCGGTGTAGTGCAAAGAAAAAGATAGACTGATTACACCCAAGTTTGAATGAGTGTAGCACCGACTACACCGGTGTAGTGCACTGTCAAAAACGAATATGCCATTAGTAGTCCATGCTCTTCGTGCATCCACACTCGCGTGTGCTCTTCAACGCATTTCACGCTTGCGAGATAACAAAGCACACGAGACTTTGCGAGAAAATTTTCCTGGATATGCCCTACATACTAGATGAAAGCTTGGGTTTCTCGCGAGCATTCCCGCTCGAGATTTTGCTTCATCCGGGCGCGAACGATGAAGAGCGCTAGACATGCTCTGCCCATGATCGCAAATCAGTCCCATAAAGATAAGAAATCCCATAGAAGACGGGACAAATATGCGATCATGGGCAGTGCTATTCGTACACGCTAGCGAACGAACGGACTTGGAGTGCTTCTCGCTCGTTTCGCAACACAACACAACATTACAAGACTATAAATACAAGAGCTTGTAAGATAACGTATTATTTGTTTGATAGTTTTTGAAAATATAATCTGGATTTGTCTAATCTTTTCACTATTACCAATTCTGTGATATTGTAGCATGATAGAAGTCGTGAAATTGTGCGTGGGCGCACGGGGGCGAAGAATAGAGCAAGAGGGGGGCGAAGATTAAATTTAGGGGGACGAAAATTGAAACACATCTTGATTTAGAATATTGTTATTTTTTCGTTAATTAAATGTTATAAATCACTTTTATTCAGGATTATTGGATACTATATGATACATGATGAAAATGATAAAATAAAATTAGTTATAGCAATTCAAAATTGTTGAAAATTAAAGTTTTTCCGCAAACAAATGTTTTAGGGGGGCGAATTATAGTACATTTACCCTATGACTAAATAAATAATAGTTCACTGATCTGAATATCCGAATGCAAGATTTTCCAAAGTCTCAAACATAATCTGTATCGCATATCGAGTTTAGAACCTTAACCAATTTACTTTAATTTATTTACATAATTGGATTCGTACTTTTAGTTGGGCGCCAAATGTAGCACGCCGCAAAGTCGTTCGTGGACGACTGGCGATCTACTCCTAACGGAAACGTAATTCAAACAGGGGACTACCGTACCACACTCGATTGTTAAGCGGAGGGCTTATGCGCCACCTCTAATGAGGACTTCGCGCCAATGTTGACTTGCCCGGTATGAGACCTGACCTCAGGTAGGTTCAGTTCGTTCCTTGGAAAATGTCGAAAAATGGTCCAGCAGTCCCCAAATTCACCCACAGAAGACTTACAGCATTTCACTTCACTCAGGAGAACACAACACCCGAAACTACCCTAACCGAAACGGTACTGAAGCTTTCCGTATGAGCTTTCGGTTATCATCACTGGAAGTTACCTGTTACTCACACGAGAGGTCGACACCGTCAGGGAACCGGTTCACTGTACCGTTCCCACTTCCCAGTGGATTCAAATCTAAAATTTACGCGCGCGTCGGAAATCTTTCACCATGCTACTATCGTGAATCAAATAAGCGGATAGGAATCTAAATATCTAAGTTTATTCAGGAGTTCAAAAGGAATATCTTAGAGTTCGCATGGATATATTTAAATTATAATTCACTTTGTTTCTTCTACCTATCCTACATGTGCGTGTCTTATTCTACTTTCCATTGTCTTTACTTCGTATCACTATACAGCGCGCGCTGTAGCCCGCAGGCCAAATTTCGGGGAACGCCACAAACTGCTATGGGTCGTTTAATTATGATTCACCTCGACTATCACATGTGCACACGTATGGGAAAAAATAGAGCTCTTTGTGTACTTACAGGCCTGTTGTTTGATTTTTGCGATCGACTTAGCTTCGATGAGCCACCGGCCGGTTGTTTGCGACAGTCGATGGTTGTACCGGCGACGTAGACGGGAGACGGGGTTCTCTCGATGCTAAAACTAAAGCTGGTTGTTGTTTCCTAGCAGGGTGGATCCAAACCGCGTGGGAAGCGGTCTAACTTCGACGGATGTTTCAATCGGGCGCGGTGTTGACGGCGCGGCCCCTTCTGGTCGTTGGAGGACGGTTAACCAGGATCTTTGCGCAGGAGAACTCGACGGAAGATGCAGCTTCGCTTGGACGAGTGGATTATAGATGGGATACAAAAAGCCGTCGGGTGGCTTTCTGTTGGTTTTTTTTTCTAGCAAACGAAACTTGGCTATCACTGTCTGTTTTACTTAACTAACCAAGCACTCGACTACCGCGATTATTGAAAAGAAAAACACTTCCGAAACGTTTTCGAGACTCCTGGCAAATGAACGAGTAACTTGTTGCCCTCAGATAAGAAACCTCGAAAGACGGTTTACCGGAAACAAGTCAGCCGAACGATCCTGATAGCCTCGACCATTGTAATTCTCCCGAGTAAAATGTATCTCGCTTACGCAGGCTTCATCAGATCTTGCTTTCGCATCTTCCCACCAAACCAAAGGACACGAAGTAAAGATGACCTTTGGCCCTAAATCCGAATGTTTATTGTCGCGATAAGAGAATTACTCTTCTAGCCTCGCGGATCGCAGTGCGTTATGGAATTTCTGTTGGTTGCATACGTTACAGGCGAAGTTTAATTAATCTTCTTTCTTGGTCTGGTCAATATTAAACAGTGACACCCCAAAGTATCTGAACAGTTAGAAATTTTCTGTTATTTGGATTCAGTTGACAATTTAAACAAATTAAGTAATAACAATAGTAGTATTAATAATAATTTATATTTACAAAGTAACGTACGTATGGCGTACCTGTTACAGTACTTCTGCGTTTGTCTTTGTATCTATAAATTTTGTCTCTTTTCGGTATAATATTTTCTTTAATTTAACAATGTTTAAATTAATTCTAAACGATACAGGCTTTTTGTTTGATTCGCTCAAACTTTGTAAACTTTTTCCGAGGCCCGGAGGGCCGACTCTCATATACCAATCGACTCAGCTCGACAAATTGGGACAATGTCTGTATGTGTGTTTTTTTTAGAGCGGTAAAAAAAATTCAAGAAAGCCCTGAGACAGGGAAAATGTACAAATGTCTCAGGGAACGGGTTTGGGCTACCATGACCCACCCGACCACGCTAACAAACCACTGCTCTTGCCCAGAACCTGATTCCTTCCCAGCACTACCTAACGCATTACGTCGGGGAGGGGTTTTTATGTGCATAGCACACACTCTAATTCAACTTCTTACTAGTTCGTTTCTTCCGCAAGGTTACAGCGCCACTCCTCGACACACCACCAATTCTCCATCATCCACATAGACTGGAAATTTCTGTATGGCAGTCGGAAAGCTTGCTGTAGGTCGGGACTCCTCCCCTACGAAGACAATCTGGGCGGTAAACTTCAGATTGTATAGCTCACCGAGCCCTTGGACTCCCTTATGCCATTCAACAACACGACTCGGCTCCCTTGTGCCAGTTAGCCCCGCAACTCCCTTCTCTTACAATTCAGCGTCATTTACTCGTTGAGCTCCCGACTTGTTCGCGAACTCGGTCTAGTCCCCGACGATGGACTTAGCCAAGTCCGACGAAAAGCTCCCCAGCGTGAGAAGTTCTCCCGAAGCCGAGCCAGCCAGCCAGGTGTCGAGGTCAGTTCGGCGATTACGGTGGAGCAGGACGTCCGGTTCACTGGTGCCCCGATGACCCGCGACTGGTGGTGTCTCTTCGCGGTCTACTCAGTCTAGGCTCCGGCGGTGAATCTAGCTTACGCCGACAAAGAGTTCGCCGGCGAAGGAAGTTCTCCCGATACCGATTCTTCTTTGGTTTTAGCTCCACAATTTCTTGAGGCCTTTGGCTCCTTCTCGTTCCATTTCGCTCTACTTTCCCGATGAGCCATTCAGTTCTCACCCTCACTTGTTAGCGAACTACTCGGTCTAGTCCCCAACAATGGATCTAGCCTGTTCTCCTGAAACCGAGCGGTAGATTTCTCCTGATACCGATGTTCTTTTTTGTGAGCCATTTAGCTCTCCCCGTCGTCCCGATCTACTCGATCTAGTCCCCGGCAGTAGATCTAGCCTACTCAACGGGCCATCCAGTAAGTGCTGAGGCCTATCCGGCGATTCCGGGTTGAGCGGAACTTACGGTTCACCAGCGCCCCGACGACCCACTGCTAGCTCTGCGACGCGGTCTACTCGGTCTAATCCCCGGTGGTGGATCTAGCCTACTCACGAGCTACCCGGTAGGGTGTCGAGATCGGTTCGGCGATTCCGGTGAAGTTTGACATCCGGTTCACAGGCGCCCCGACGACCCAAACTCGGTGCTACGTCACGTACTACTCAATTGGTCTCCGGCGGTGGACCTAGTCTACACAGTCGGAGAGTTTACACAGTCGGAAAGTTTACACAGTCGGAGAGGAGTGACAAAGCATGTCCAAACCGATGCAAGTACTTCCGGAAGCATCCGTGCCCGAACAAAAACTGCGTCAAATGGAAGTATGTACCCCAGCTGACACATTTGGGATGAGTCCCTTCTCCGCATTGTCCCACTCCTGTTGCCATTTAGCCAACGAGTCCGCTCGAACCAGTCTCCTAGCGTTACGTACATTTCTCCGCTGATAGCATTCCACGTCCTCCGCCAGGGTGATGCAGATGGGGATCATCCCGACGATAACGCATACTGCCTCCGACGATATTGTTCTGTAGGCACTCGCGACTCGTATGGCCATCATCCGGAATATCCTGTTTAGCTTTTCACGGTTCCGCTTGGTTTTCAGCGCAGCACTCCAGGCAGGAACCCAATATCGTAGTATCGATGACGAAACAGTAGATAGCAGACGTCTAGTGCTGCTTCTCGGGCAGCCGATGTTTGGCATGATTCTTGCTATTGCGTTCGTTGCTTTCGCCGACTTTTCACAGGCGTAGTCAACATGGTTGTTGAAGCTCAACCGGTCGTCGATTATAACTCCCAATTGCTTCAGTGCACGCTTCGATGCAATCACGTGCCCTTGGACGTCGATCTGCATCCGCTGAACCGCTTTGCAGTTACTGACCAACAACACCTCCGTCTTGTAGTGAGATATTTGCAGCTTGACCTCGTTCATCCCTATTGTCTCCGTCACCGACACCTCCACTTCTTCAAGTGTCTCACCAACCACCGTTAGTGACACGTCATCCGAGAAACCCACGATTTTCACTTTCCTAGGCAGCTGCAGCGTTAAGAGCCCATCGTACATTCCATTCCAAAGAGTTGAACCGAGAATGGAGCCCTGAGGAACGCCCGCTATGACTCGCATTGACTTCTGCCCTTCGCTCGTCTCGTACAGCAGCACTCTGCTCTAAAAGTAGCTCTTCAGGATCTGGCATAGATAGTCGGGAACCCTCATTCTATGCAGCGCTGTAGCGATGACTTCCCAGCTAGCACTGTTGAACGCGTTCTTCACATCTATCGTGACCGAATTGCATCCACTGTCTATGCTCCTTTGCGGAAACCGAACTGCATCTTGGACAGTCCGCGCTTACCTTCCGTGAATTTCGTCAACCTGTTAAGAATGATCCTTTCCAGGAGTTTTCCGAGTGAATCCACCAGGCATATGGGTCTGTACGATGCCGGATCGCCAGGTGGCTTCCCTGGCTTTGGCAGCAACATCAGCTTCTGGACCTTCCACATTTCGGGGAAAGGAATTTAAATTAGATCTCTCTGCTGTTATTTCATCAACCTCTTACTTCTTCTAACTTCGCGATTGCTTTCAGAGTGAGCCCTTTCGAATCTTGTTTTCACTTCACTCGAAGACTGCTTATTGTCAATCAAAGAAATATTCATATTTACTCTGCGACCCGGTAAAATTTCTGGATTATGTGATTTTTGATTATTTATAACTTTTTTCAAATGATGCTTATTTCTTCTATACACTGACCCTTCAGAGTTGCGTATCCAGTAGGATCGTGGTGTATTGGCTAACAAAGTAACGGTAGCTTCACGCCATTTCCCGTTGTTATCCAAGTAAACCACCTCATCTCCTACCGCAAGATCATCTCTGCTTTTATAATGTCGATCATATTATTGTTTTTGAATTTTTGAATGCCGTTCTTGCAATTCTTTTACGGCAATGATTACTTTAGGTATCAACAAGTTATTGGAGATCGGTAAATAAGTGTTGCATTTACGACTCATTAAGAGCTCAGAAGGTGAGCTTTTTAAATCTTTTAATGGTGTGTTGCGGTATTCTAGGGTAACCAACCAATTTTGGACCCCTAGAGGAAGTGAAATTACGTGAACGTCAAAAAATATTTGCTTGCCTTTTGCCTATGTTTTTTAATGCAATACATGCACGAGTCTGCTCCAAAATTACTGTTCTTGAAAGAAAACTGTCAATGGATGTTTTATACATTGACATAAACTCGAAAATGACTTTTCTTCACAGCATGAATTTTTAACATTTCGGACCCTTCCACACTAATTTGGAAAGTGTTCCAAGCATATTTTGGACACACTGAATGTGACTGAATATATTTTGGAAACAGTGAAGTTTTTTCTACTAAACTGATCTACTGACTCGTTCTCTTTGCAGTATATTTAATGTATGAAAGAAGAACATAAGCAAATTAGTGCCAATCAAAAATGGTACATTAATCTTTCTATGGAAGGCTGACTGCATGAAGTATTTTTTTAGTTCTATCATTTTGAGAAATAGAAAAATTTGCGGTACAATTTGGTTACTGCAGATTTAACAAAGCAGCATTAAATGTTATGCAATAGAGTTAATAAAAATATATTTCGTGTAACAATTCATCTGTAGCAGTATTATGGAGTAACATTCTCAAGCGGATGATAAATCAAGGTTCAAAGTTCGTCAGGAATCTTCTTGTACTAAATATTAATTTTAAATTCTTTTGTTTACGAGGTGGTTTCTTGTTATTCTTTCTAAGTTCAGTTTTTCTTTGTATCTCTTCCTTTACTTTCCTTTTTTCTTCAGTTTACGCCTTGTGGTATTCAACTGTTCGGCGCAATGTTGAAACAGCAGGACTACGTCGCTTGAATCGTGATATTCCTGTTCGTGTGAGTATTTCAGGAGATTCTAGGAATTCAGCAATATGATATGGCTCGTCGAATTCAACAAATTCGTACTACACATGTTCTTCACCATGGATTTCAGAAGTCTCCTCTTTGGTCATATTATGATCTTCAATAAAATGTTTCTCAATCATTTGATTTTTGACATCCATTGGTTTGAACATTTTTCAATAATTTAACCGAAAAGAGCAGGCGACCTACCGTTACGAAATTTTTCACTTTTTGATTATTCTAACTCGATAAACAAATAGCTCGATAAACAAGTAGAAAATCGAGAGGTGTCCAAAATAAGTTGATATCAATATTTTAAGACATATTGTGGACACCTTTTATGTAAGACTTTTTAGATGAAACATTACGAAGAAACCTTTTCAAACACGTAACATGCATAATACCAAATCAGACAAACTAATTAAATCGATAAGAAAATATTATAATTGTACATTTAAATCCAATTTGAACATGTATCATTTCCACCGGTTCCTCTTGGCTATCGTTGAAATATGAAACGTTTTCGGTGATATTTTTGAAAACTGTGAATTCTGTTTAATTTTAAACAATTAGAGATGAACTAATGATATTGAGACTTAATAGACAACCCAAGGAATGTAATTGCTGCATCAAACCACACAAATTCAGAGAAACTTGGCAGTGTAGGAGGCAAATACATTACAGGGTCCAAAATATGTAGGGGTCCAAATTAGGTTGGTTACCCTAGCAGTGATTTTCGAAAATCATAGTTAGATTCATTCAATTTTCTAAGAATATTTTTGCGATGTGCACATATTTTTCAGCAAGGCCATTAGACCAGGGGTAGTGTGGACTCGATGTTATTAACTCGAATTCCAAGTCCCTTGCAAAAGTTCTAAACTCTTTGGATCCAAATGGCATATTATCGGCAATTACAATTTTCGGGTATCCGTGGGTAGAAAATATATCAATTAATTTATTTATAATCGTATTTGCTGTTTTGTTATGTAGCTTAATAACTTCTAACCATTTAGAAAGATAAACAACAACTACTAGAAAAAGTTTTCCTTCAAAATCAAGAATGTCCATACCAAGTTTTGCAAAGGGAAGTCTTGGTAATTCATGGCTAGTCATCGGTTCTTTGATATTTTGTTTAGAATATTTTATGCAAATGTTGCATCCTCCAACCTTATTTTCTACGTCAGTTGCCAAGCCTGGCCAGAAGAATAATTCTCTGGCTCGTGCCTTGGACTTTTCAATGCCAAAGTGACCCACATGGAGCCACTCCAAAACAGTTCTCCGTGAGCTCAGAGGAACAATTTATCGTTCACGAAAACAATCTTGTTTTCCACGTATAAGTCATTTTTGAATTTCCAGAGAAATCTGAGATCGTCCTGAAGGGATTTTTTGTTCATTGGCCATCTGATTCCGCGATCAAGTCCTTCGGATTAAGAAGCAGTGCTCTTGATTTTGGAGTTAGAAATGACACGACTATTTATTGGCTCCGTCGAAGATATGACAACGATATTCGATGTCATGCTATCAGTAGTTTATTCGAGACTAGCGCGTATGCTTCGCTTCTATCAAGTTTTATCAGATGATAGGTAGAAACCCGATCGGTCTGCTCGATCGGATGCTGAGATAGCCTTATAAGGAAACGGTAAAAGAAAGGGTAAACCGTATGTGTCTGATTCGAGCAGATTGCCGTCCCTAATCTACAAAATGCATGAACATATGCCGGCCACCGTTAAAAAGGCGGATTTTTTACAAAATGACTCCTATCTACTACTTGGTGATTTCTTCCTAAACCTATACTTCTTAAACAACTAAAATATAAGAATTCAAAATTGTGGCGTAATCATTTCTGCTTCGTCTGTACATATTCTGCTACTGATGATGTCTGTCTTCTAGACTTCTTCGAACGGTTGTTCAAATATCCTCAAGCTGCTTCCTGTTCTATCTACGCCATGGTTTTCGTCGTCGATGACCGAGTGTCCCATCGGAAGAACATGCACGTCTCGACAATGACCATGGTTTTGTGTTGACTGAGTCGATCGTCCTGGTCGTCCTTGCTTGGCTGTCCTTGTCTGGGTCGTCATGCTGGAACAAACATAGACGGCTTTTTAAACAGTAAATTAGAAAAAGAACAACACTTAACTGGATTGGAGGCAACCGGCCTCCAAGGGTCTGAAAACGGACGATAATCGTTGGCATCAAGTGACTGAGCGTACTTGTGCTTTTGTGAATGTGATGTCATCCATCGAGGAAACCAGGTCGGTGGTAGATGAATCGGTGACTTTCTTCAGTGGCGGGTGTTGAGCTGAACTGCCTTCCTTCAGGTCCTTGTCTCCTCTGCTGTACAACCACCGATATACGGATACGTTTGAATGCAGTTGCAGGTCCTCTTGAAGAAGCAGCTAGCTTGTCGTTTGCTCGTGGTTGTGGGTTGGAGCAGGCATCATCATCGTTTAGCAGTATGGTGGACGAAAAATTCATAAACTTTTTGCAAATTCGTTAAATTACATAGACTTACATGAATGGGAGGTCCAACGACCTCCCATTGTTGCACAGTGAGTACACTGTGATCGTTGGAAGGTTTCTAGGTTCCGTGGATCAGTGGCTTCATCATCGAGGTATTCCGTAGGTTTCTGAATGGACAATATGCAAATTTTAGAGATTCCACGACGAAATTCACCGTTCTTTGTCCTAACGGTTACTACCCGGATGTTGCCATCGTCAGCCGTGAAGACTTGTAGTATTCGTCCAAATTTCCATTTAAGTGGTGGAAGGTTTTCTTCTTTCATCAGTACCATGGTACCCAAGGAAATGTTGTTTCGTTGTTGAGTCCATTGAGTACGAGGCTGCAATCCGGACAAATATTCCGACTGCCACTGCTTCCAAATTCGCCGGACGTATTCCTGTGTTTGCTGCCATCGGTCTAAGCGGTTGGAAGGTACACCTTCGAGATTAGATTTGAACGTAATCCCATTTTCCGTACAGTTGGTAGTGATCAGTTCTTGGTGCTGCTGAGATACAAATAGTTGGGCTAAATCGTTCAGCTCGCGTTGAGCTCCTCTGAAGTTGGTTGCATTGTCGCACTCAATCAACTCTGGTTTCCCTCGGCGTAGAATGGCGTCGAAGGAAGTTGTCCACGAATAATGTCGGAATGTGACGACAAGTGGTTGGTTGAGAGAGCGGAGACTGTGGGGACTTGGTTCTCAGTAGATTGTTGCAGGTTGCGTGACTGCGAAGGTATTGAGAGCTCGGTCGAAGTGGATGACGAAGGAAAAAGTGGCATTCCGGACGAAGAGGGTTTGTTAGGCTGGGTATGGTTAATTTGGCTATTTGACGAATTAGTCCGTTGATGCGGCATTGTATGGTGTTTCTGGTTGCACACATGACAGGCTCCACCTGTGCAGTTTCTCACTAGATGCGCCGGCGAAAGACAGTTTATGCATAATGCGTTCTTTTTTGCAGCTTCGAATTGTTGGATTGCCGTCATCTTGCGAAATGCTTCACAATTAAATGAAGAATGGAAAGAATGTTTGCAAAATGGACAGGTCTTTTGAGGAGGCGAGATTGCAGGATGAGCGGAGTTCAATTTAGTGAATGTGCTTCGAAGTGAAGAGGAAAATGATCGAGGAGCATCAACCGAGCGAGTTTTGGACGCCGCGACAGATTGTAGAACAAGACTATGACTGCGCAAAAATCAGTCAGTTCGTAGTAGGTTAGGACATTTGTTGATTTGCGGTGAGATTCCCAATGACGCATGGTAACTGGATCGAGTCATGAGCTCAACATAAAAATTAGCAATGTACTCCAATTTTCCGTTTCTTCTCCTACCCTTTCTAGCATCATCAAATTTCTCTCATATTCGTCGATAAGATGGTTCAGTGATTCGTGACACTCTTTTTTCATAGGCTCTACCGCAAACAGGGAATCGACGTAAGACTTAACGTTCAAATATTTGTTCTCGAACCGTCTTTGAAGCATCTCCCAAGCCACATAATAATTTTCTGACGTTACATCGATAACCTCAACCACACGTTTAGCTTCCTTGGAAAGCGCCGAAATTAAATACGAAAATTTATCTATGCTGCTGAGTTGAGGAGCGGAATCGATCAATGACTTGAATGAATCTCTAAAAGTTGGCCATTCCTCAACAGACCCATCGAAAAGAGGAAGTCTAATCTCCGGCAGTTTTACTCGCAATTGAGTTGGTTGTGATGTGGGTGCCTGCTCAGCATGGCTAACATTTGCTTGATCGGAGGCCCTCGAGCGTTTCCGCATTTCTGATTGGAGAAAAGCTTTTAATCTTAAATAGGCTACTTCAAATTCCTCCCGAGAAGTCTGAATTTGATCTCCGGCAATCGTAACATCATTCACATTAACACTATCCGAGCGTTTCAGCGCAACCTCACTATCGTCTAATAAATCCATCTCAAGCCTAATTTCCTCATACTGACAAAATATCGATTCTAACCTGTCCATCCAAGTGTCCAATTTGTCCCTATCTGTTTCATCTGAATAATTTGCAACCATGCGTTCGATAATGTTCAAAGAATCTGTACAGTAACGCTCCTTTTTAGAAAGCCTTTTGAGATTTTTCGCCATCCTGACAAAAGACAGCACTAAAATAATCCGTTTGATTCGTTCTCGCACACGTGTGTGCCAATATACCAACCAACCCAAAAATATCTTACGTCAAGCGACTCTATCACGCAGAAATGCGGAACACCATTAAGCCAGATGAATTTAATCTTTGATATCTCCGTATATTCAGGTTAGAAGAAGCATGCTTACAGTCTTTACGCCGAACAATGAGAAACCAAGCCACACCACGCTGCGACGCTACAACGCTCGGACCACGCGTTCAAACCACGCCACGTTGGGCTAACAATAGTGGGCGCTGACAAAAGGAACAGTAGCAACTCGTTTCGATGACGCCGATATATCCCGCTTAGGACAATCACACTTTACTTTTGCAATTTAATTATCACAATCGGTTTTATCTAACTGGCTTTAATTGCTCATATCTATTCACTGCCAGTTTTTATTATTTAGCACCTTTTGCACACCACGAGTTCATTCGAAAATTTCAGATTTGGCGCATTGGCCAACACAAGTAATTGTCTCGCGAAAATCACACCGAACCGCGTAAATCGCGAACACTGTTCTTAACGGTCCTTGATCCGGTTCGAAGGACCAATTTATGATGCCGCGATCAAGTCCTTCGGATTAAGAAGCAGTGCTCTTGATTTTGGAGTTAGAAACGACACGACTATTTATTGGCTCCGCTTTTATCAGATGATAGGTAGAAACCCGATCGGTCTGTTCGATCGGATGCTGAGATTGCCTGATAAGGAAACGGTAAAAGAAAGGGTGAACCGTATGTGTCTGATTCGAGCAGATTGCCGTCCCTAATCTACGAAATGCATGAACACCATCCTTTCTGATATATCTCTAAAAACTTTCCAAGAATTGGATCTTTTTGTGTTGCCGAAATAACTTTCTACTGTCACTTATATTTATTGTATGAAAGTAACCTGTTAAGTCTACTTCAACTTCGTCTGGGTTCATTGTTTTTCTATAAAATCGTGAGAGTACGTCAGCAATGTTCATATATTTTCCTGGTAAATAGTTCAACTTCAGCTCATATGGGAGTAATTTGATGCGGAGACGCCGCATTCTAGAAGATGGTATATCACACAACTGTTTATCTATGATTGCAACCAACGGCTTATGATCGGTTTCAACCAAAAACGGTCTACCATAAACATAATTATGGAATTTTTTGCAGGCATAATGCAAATGCTCTCAATTGTGCATTTCCTTTTCAATTTGTGCGTACTGTGGTTCTGCGTCAGTCAAACTACGCGAAGAGAATGCTACAGGCTTACCTTCTTGTAAAAGACAAGCACCTAATCCAAATTGGGATGCATCATACTGCAATTTGATAGGTTTTTTTATCATCACATGCAGACATATGAGGAGAATTCTTTATCAAACTTTTAATCTTTTCCAAACAATCCTCTTGCGACTTCGTCCAAGTGAAAATGTTATTTTTCCGTAGTAATTCCCTAACGGCTTTGAGTGTTCCACCAAATTTAGAATGAATGTTCTAACATAGTTAATCATGCCAAGCATTTTTTGCAATTCTAGTTTAGTCGCTGGTGTCTTTATTTCCTGAAGATCGTCCAAACGACCTTGATCAGGTCGCAAACCATTTTGTGAAATTTCGTGTCGCAAGTACAACACACGTTCCACGCGATATTGCAGTTTTCTTGCATTGAATTTAATGTTTCTCTCGCGAGCCCTCTTCATCACTTTCTTTATAATCGTATCATGTTCTTCTATACTACTAGCGGAAATCAAAAGATCGTCTATGTAGATGAAAACACCATCAATGTCCACAAAATTCTCTTCGTTGAATTTTTGAAAAACTTCCGGGGAAATCGATAAGCCAAAAGGCAAACGATTATAGCGAAACACTCCAAAAGGGGTGTTGAATGAGCAGAGAGAGCTCGATTTTCTATCCAAGTTGATTTGAAAAAATCCGTCTTTCAAATCAAGCACCGGAATTTTTTTCTTATTTGCTAATTTCACGTTGTCGTTGCATCGCTCATGGCCGGCTCCTCGCATCCAGAACTCGAAGGCTTGCCTAAACTTCATCCAGTTAGCGTGTAAACTACCTGCTGTTTGCAATGGTGGCGGTGGTGGTAGCGTCGGTGACAGCCATGCTTTGAATTCGGGATTATCAATTCTGATCGGTGATTCCGAAGATTTAAGTTTGCTTTTCGTCATATTTCTCCACTTATTACCGAATTTGTAAGCACTAATCAACTATGCTCTCCAAAGGAATTACTAGAAATTTTCGCTACAGCGCCATGTGATATATGATGTGTGTAAAATGATAAGACGTCTGTTTCTATAGCCGGCCTTAATCCAAGTGACTTTATTTTTACATTCTTTATATGTAGATGAGCTCATCCTTATTCTAGTGTTAGTATCATTAGTTCAGTCCAGTTCAGGTCAAGCTACTAGTCGTGGTGTTCTTCTTCAGGAATATCTCATTTTTTTGGGTACGCCTGACTCTTACCACGTTTCCCCCCAAATCTTTCAGCTCCGGGTCCACTCTGACCTTTTTAAACAACGCTGCATACGTCGCCTCGTCATTGGCTTTTACGAGCACGGTTTCTCCCTTAGGCGCCTTCTGACGAGCCGAGGGTTCTGATTTCCTCTTCTGCTCCCCTTCTCGTTCCTCCTTCTTATTTGCTGTTTCCCGTGTTTCTCCCTCCGACCTATAACGGTACTCCAGCTTTCACCCTGTCGGGTGGCGTCCTTTCCTTCGGCAACAACAGCGTCCTCGAACATCTGCCTGTTTGACCCACCTGGTCTCTCGTCTCCTAACGGGGATCTTGTCCTCATTGGAGTTATGGGAACTGGCGTGTTCTCCACTCCAATCTGCCTCTCCTTACCCTGTGTTGGTGGGGCTAGGAGGATAGTAGCCTTAGCCGACGCCAATGCTCGTTCAGCTGCATCCGCCCTCTGCGTTGCCGTATCATACTCTTTCACGGCAGACAGTAGCGCCTTCCGGATTCTAATGACCATCTCCTGAATGTCCTTATGGACATTGTTTCTCGTGTCCACAAACTTGTGGAGCTCCCCCAAAAAAAGAAACATGTGAGTAGAGCAGATTAGTCTAGAAGCAGCAAATAGAGAGTGAGAAAAAAAATTTGAGTGTAGTGTTAAGGGGACCAAGGCTAAGGTATGCTACTGAACTATACACGTGTAACATTAATTTACTTGATTTGGGTGAGTTGGCCGTTATTATTTTACAACGTCTTTATACCTAACGATCCTCAAAATCCGTATGCCTAACGTATTGATGCTCAATGGTGTACACCCGTTTTACTTGTATCTAACGAATAGTACTCAAACAATTCGAATCTGGGAGAAGCACCAATCAGATGCAATACAATTACTGAGCGAGAGTTCCTACCGAACGTTTGCTACCTAAACTGTTATATCCTTGCATGCTGAACGGGTTCACCAAGGGTAGGGAGTTCTTTATGATGTAATAGTGAGAGAAATAGAGAGTGAGGTGAATATTTTTATTTTGCTTGTGTGTCGTTCTTCGCTCGGTTCCATACTGGAAGATCAATGAGAGCGGTTAGTGGAACGGCATGCCAGTTAAGTTCAATTCGATCGCCTAAAACTGGCTCGAGAAATTTGACGTGCAGTTTCGGTCATTTACGACCCATATGTATTGTATTGTATTAATTCCAGCGGTATATAAAATGTACAAATTAGTTTGGAAATGTATCATAAATTTACATCTAATTCAAGAACAAAACATACATTCCATTAACTTGGAGATATCGTGTCCGCAGGCAGCAGATCAGTTCTATTTTTAGTCATCAAAACAGCATATCGGTATGCATTATGCATTCGTGTGAAGATCTCGTTCATACAATATACATCGAATGATACTTTTGCAATACATAATATTTTTAAGGGGTTATATATATATATATATATATATATATATATATATATATATATATATATATATATATATATATATATATATATATATATATATATATATATATATATATATATATATATATATATATATATATATATATATATATATATATATATATATATATATATATATATATATATATATATATATATATATATATATATATATATATATATATTAGGGTGACAATAAAACGGCCATTTTTGAAATTACTAATCTACACCCCCTAGCGTCGTTCCAAATCATGAAAAAATGACACTGTCCAAATTTGAGCGAAATCGGTTAACCCTAACCCCTCCCCCAACGAGCTTAAAATTTGTATGGGATTTGTGGCCAAAATGTATGGGGAAACACTCACAGTTCACATTATCGCCCCTAGAGGTCGCTGTAAACTTCCGAACACGGACCTAGGAAGCAGAATATGCCTAACAAGTTTGTCGAAGACTGCAAAACAATCCAACCAACCGTTAAAGAGTTATTAACGTTTCAAGTTGGATACTGCTGCTTAACATTCGCAAAAGGCGTACTCCGTTTATCTCATATATGTGACCCACATGCAAAGGTGGGGCAAGGTTAGGAAAAACTCATATATCTCTGAAACGACGAGAGATAGAAAGTTGTGATGTTCCACAAAGTTGTAGAGAAATAAAAGCACTTTTTGGTTTCACTGGAAAGTTTCAGGATTTCTCCGCATGGTGGCGGGAATGAGCCAAGCAATTTAAAGTGAATGCTCCTATCAGTACAACGCTAAGAGATGGAGCATTTGGATGTTCTACAAAGTTGTAGAGTAGCAAAACATACTTTATTCTCTAATTTGAAAAATGCAAAATTCCACCACATGGTGGCGCCAGTGAGCAAAATTAATTCAAGGTAATTCGCCTATCTATACAATGGTAAGAGATAGTGCAATCTGATGTTCTACGAAGTTGTAGAGTATTTCAAAGGCTATCGTGTCTCGTTATAAAAATTGGAATTAGGCCGCATGATGTATACGAAACTAAACAAATCGCTTGTGAAGAATTTCATTTACACCAAATTGATACCTGTAAGTTATTTGAAAAATATACTATTTGGCAAAGCAAATTGACAGTTTACGCCGTGTTAAAATGAACAGCTTCTTGAGACACTTTGTGGATGACTTGTCAAGAGACACATCTTTGGGTACTCTTTGGACACATGCAGAAAAATTCGAAATCGAAAGAAGACGTTTGTCCAGATTCTAATACTGTGTAGAATATCATTCAATATGCTCCCACAACACAGTGGTCTAGAATGTGAATTTAGCAGCAATTTTAACTTTTTGCTAAAATTAAATGACTTAGCCTTACAACATGTTTGGCAAAGTTGTTGTACTTTGCAATGCCCTTCGTTTTTTTAAACAGATGCTAGGGTGATTCTAATTTTAGGAATTTTTAAAATTGAACTTTTTAACGGTTCAAGATAGAACTTTAGTGTTCGATGTAGATGTTGTAGAGAAACATATTTTAAACAAATTTGCTGAAGACATGCAAGCTCTAGCTTTTGTAATTTTCATTGCATGAGAAAACCAAATATAAGCTTCAGGGTGTTCTGTAACCTTCCACCAGCTAACAAAGCTAGCAAAACTGTGTTGGCGCACCAGCGGCTGCTCGTTCATTGGGCTACTTGCGCGACTTCCGAAGGGTTAAAAAACGGTTTTATTTCTAAAGCTTTTGTAGTTTTTATTTTACACTGAAGTACCCTTTGGACAACTTGAAGATTATTATAGGGCGCATAATTTGCTTTAAAACATTAACTGACTACTATACTTTTTTCGTTTCGAAGTTATTAGAACTTTCATACAAAAATGTTTTTAATCCACCTAACAGTGTGATGATACATTTTGTATAACTCTTATCACTCTCTTCGTATATTATATAGATAGAGAACATTTATAACTTGATGCTTCGCGATGTTTTTGATAACAAATACAAATAAATGAATAAGCGGAAAATGACTCATACAATAGACATACAAACGAATTATTGCTCTATTGACAACATATCTAAATTCTTCCATCAATGTATTGCGTGGGGAAAACTAAATTTTCCCAAAGAGCTTAAAAAAATATATGTTGTGCTAAGCCCGAAAATCGAAAAAAGTTTTTTTGAATCAATTTAAAGTTCATACTCTCAATAGCGTTCAGTCTTATTCGCCTGCTAGAGTCCATCATTGCCATTTTTCCGCTTTTCCATTAAATTGGTTTGACCTTTGAGATTTCTTGCACTGATATTGTCCTATGTGAATAGTTTTATTTTCCACAGTTATCCAAGTAACTAGTTAAATGATCTAGTATATTATAGCTGTTATACTGAGCCTTATGCGGTTTCACATTAAATCTGTTTGTACTTAGACATGCATGGCTTAACCTTCGAGTCAAGCGTATATTACTAGTAGGATCAACCAGAATAAAAACGCGCCACCGTTCTGGATGTGTTCTCCTTATCCTCAGAGCAGTTGTAGGAATAATTCTTCACAGTTACCTTTTTCAACACAGTTTTATTATAATCCTGAAATACTACCGTATCAGCGCCCAAATCACTTTCGCTTCAGCATAATCTTCGCTCAAAATAATTCTTCTTCTAAATCCCTGATTGGCTAAGTACCGACAAACTTACACCTCGCGCGCGCCTGCTACGCGCGCGAGCGCGAATTAACTTATTACGACTGACGCACGCGCACGCCTGCTATGCGTGAGAACACTAACTGACTTATTACGACTGCCGCACGCGCACGCCTGCTATGCGTGCGAACACTAACTGACTTATTACGACTGCCCGTTTCCTATTTGACACAAATGACTTTTATCATATCGTCTGTGTAGACTTTACTCTGAGAGAGTCTCAGACCTAAACAAAACATTCTTTCCACGCTCGCGAGAGTAAAGTCCCCGGTGGATGAATCTGTAGTTCATTATGACTCATACTCTGAGGCCTTTACTTTCTACAACAGCGTCGCCGTCTGCTGCTAGCAGCAACAAACTGTGTTTAATTAAACAAAGTGTTTATTCGTTTCCGTAAGCATATGGCTTGGAAAGCGCGAGTGCATCAAAATATCAGCTTAGCTTAAGGCTGTAGTTGGTGATGTAACCCAGGAAATTAGCTTCCATGGTGCACCACTTGGAGAAATTTGCCAGGGTTGATGCTGGCCGAAAACTATGGGCGCTGCATGCCTCCTTACTTACTGAGCTTGATGGTACCTCGGAGAGACGCATCATCAGGACGATTGCGCGGGTCATTAAAAAAAGGAATGTGTTAGAAGTCTTTTGCGTCCTAATACCTAAGATTGCCATTACAAAAAATTATGTTTGTTATTCACTATTAGCAAGGAAAAAACGGAATATTTACAATTTTCTTATCATATTTTTTTCATTTTTCTTTTAACATCCTAGCTTTACGATGGTCCTAGTGTGCACCCCTGCTGTCCTTCTTGCGGCTCGTCCAATGCTTTCACCGGTGTTTTCACCAGTGTCCTCACCAGTGAGCTGTTTTGCTGCTTCCCCTTTCGTGTTGGTCGATAGTGGTTCGCGGGAGTTCGATTTCGAGGCACCTTCTCTTGTCTCGACGTCTTCCTTGTGGTTTACTGTTTTCCGCCTTCTTTGCGTATTGATTTCTGCTGTCTTGCCACCTGGCTTTTTCGATTAATTTCATTTACGTTTGTGAACCTTCGCATCAATCAGAGTTCGACGTTTCTTGTTGTGCCTCCCTTTTGTTACTACTTCGGATTGTCCGACCGCCAGTGTCTAACATGACGATGGGCTTTCTTTCAGCGCAAAATCGGTTTTGGTAGTTCCGACTGCGTCTAGTGCTTCATTATTGGTACGGTTGACTGGGTTTGAGATTTTCTCCAGTCGTGTCGTCTTTCAGTAATTCATCGCAGCCGGAGGGTATAATAGTTCCGACTGGGGCAATGTATATGTATTGGTCCGATATCAGTCGAATTGTAGCGTCTTGACTGTGCGGCTTGCTTCTTGTGTTTTGGAGTGAGCCGGATATTGGCTGTACCGACTTCACTCCCTACGTCTTATTCTCCCCTCTAGCATCGCATACGCATGAAAGGAGTTTGGCTTCCGTTTCTTGTTGTCTTCTGCGGCGCCCCTCAATCGTTGCCGTCACCACTTTCGACTGGTTCCATCCTTATCGAACGCGTTGGGTAGTCTAACAATGCTACCTTAATCCATCCTTGTCGAACGCGTTGGGTAGTGCTCGTGTCTACCTTCTCCACAGGGTACACACTACTCTGGACTTCTGCTTCCACTTTATACAAAATCTCCTATTTTTAGTCATTATATTTTTCGTCAATAGACGTGATTTGCTTATTTGTCCTACCGTTTTGATAATTTGACGGTTATAGATTATTATTGTGTTAAAAATATAAATGAACTAATTTTTTTTTTGTTATCTTCAATCTCAATTTCTAATTCACTATATTTATTCAATTATTTCGATTTCCTTTTGTTTTCAATTATTTACTTTACACTTTAAAATTTGTCGTATGTGAGATTACTCTTGCTTATAGTTTATTTTAAAATTAAAACCGACTCAGTTTGGCAATCTTTCTAATCTATTCTTGTCGGATATGTATTTCAAGCAAGAACAAGGGTGTTAGTTGTTAGTAATTGCCCCCAAATCCTTCTTTTTCCCCAAATGTGTTTTTTTTTGTTCGAGATCTTTTGTTTACTTTACTTGTTGCGCCAGCAACAAGAAAACAGTTTCCGGAATTCTGAACTCGTTTATTCGATAGCCGAATTAAAATTTCCTATAAATAATGATATTCTTTTTAAATATAAGTATTCATCACACATGTGAAGAACTCACGTTTTGTAGGTTTTCCGTTTCGTTATCCGGAACGGGAGAAGCTTTTAGTAACCTGATCAACGTCCTACGCATCGAAAATTCATAAGCCTTTTACATTTTTAGTTTGTTGAATTAACAATTACCTTAATCTAAAATCGAACTAGTGTGGTTTATCAAAGCCTCACGTTACTCTAACCTCACTCGGCGGTGTTCCTAGAGTTTCGTAATAATCTGTAGTTATGCAAGGGTTCAATTCTATTCACGGTTAGTATTACCTGAAATGTCAGTTATAGCGGTACTACACACGTGCCAATTGATAACTTTTATAAATTAATACTATAAAAAATAATTTAGTTCTATCTCCAGAAGCAAATTAGAAAGAATGAATTCAGATGACGTTCACCACTCTGGCGTTTCCTCTTCCGACCGATGACATTCGTCGTCCGTCATTTTTGTTCGTTAAGTTAAGATGACTGGTTACTAGGTGCGTTGCCACACGAGGGGTGTGCACAACAATCCCCCCCAGTAGTTGGACCCTGGGTCCGGGTACTTAAATTTGCACCGACGTCCAGCACTGCCAACTTCACCGCCGGTCTTTCATATAATCCTGATGTTGTCTGAACTGTCGCTGAGCACACTTGACCGTCTTTTGACGGTTTTACTGCCACAACTCTGCCTTTGGGCCAGCAGTTTCTGGGTGAGTTGGGATCGACTATGATTACAATATCCCCAACCGTAATTGGCTTCGTCGGTAGAAACCATTTAGTTCTGCGAGTTATTGTAGGTAAGTAATCTAATATCCAGCGTTTCCAGAACATATTTGCTATCATTTGAGACACCTTCCAGGTCTGTCGTAGAGCCGTGGTACTATCGTCATATGGAACAAGTGGTTTCGACCCATTAGAGGAACCGATAAGAAAATGATTAGGTGTTAATGCCGGCGACGACTCGTGATCAATCGGAACATGTGTAAGCGGCCTGCTGTTAATGATGTTTTCAACCTCCAATAAAGCGTTTCTCAGCACTTCGTCTGTGGGAAGGCGCGATGGACGAATTTCTGCTAGAACCTTTTTTACTGATTGGATTAGTCGCTCCCAGCAGCCACCCATCTGTGGGGACGCTGGTGGATTAAACGTCCAGGAGGTTTCAGGTGTTGTGAACTCTGCGACCATCTTGTTCTGGTCTAAATCAGCTAGTGCTTTTTTCAACTCTTTATCGGCCCCTATAAAGTTCGTGCCGCGATAGCTAATAATTTGCACGGGAGTTCCTCTTCGCGATAGGCAGTTTCGCAGAGCCATTATGCATGAATCCGCTGACAGCGAGTGAGCTATTTCGATGTGAATTGCTCGAGTTGTTAGGCAGGTCATTAAGACTCCCCATCGTTTCTCTGACCGACGACCAACTACTACGGTCATGGGGCCGAAGTAGTCCACGCCCGTGTAGGAAAACGGACGAATATATGCTGCCAAACGGGCTTTTGGTAGATTTCCCATAGCTGGTGGGTTTGGCTTCGCAGATCGAATCTTACAGCGTTGACATTCTCGTCGAATTCTCCAGCATACAACGTGCACGCGAGGAATGTAGTACTTCCTGCTAACTTCATTGATGAATGTTTTTTGACATTGGTGATGATAACGTTGGTGAATTTCTTGGAGGATTAGTTTCGTGACAGGGTGGTCACGCGGTAGAACAATGGGATAGTTCGTATATTTCCCAGCGAAATCGCTTTCATCAATACGACTGTGAATGCGCATAACACCATCGTTATCCATGAACGGACAAACTTTGAAGAGCGCACTTTGTTTGGGTAAGGTCTTTTTAACTGTAGCACTGATCGTCACCATCAGAATCTTAATCTCAGCACCGTAAGACATTTCTTGAGCTCGCTTCACATGGAACCTTTGTGCTTGTGCCATTTCATCCCGCGTAAGAGGACCTGTAACGGGAATTCCTCCTGCTTGTTTGCGCCTAGCGTTTGTCGGGAATCGCCGTACATAAGCTGTTAGCCGCACCAGATGTTTCCAGCTCGAAAAGTTTTCTGGCTGCAAGATTTCAGTAATCGGACTTTCGGAATGGTGTAAAAGGTTTGGTCGAATCTCTTCAGTTGTTTTCTCGACATTGAATGATGGCACCGGCCATCCGTTGTGTGCACTCCAAAGAAAAGATGGTGCGTTAAACCACCGACTGTTGTTCGTCAGATCCGGCAATCGCTGCCATTTCGTGGCTTCATCAGCTACGTTTAGCTTTCCAGATAACCATCTCCACTCTGAAATGTCAGTGGATTCTAATATTTCCCCAACGCGGAAGGCAACGAATTGCGAGTATCGCCGATGATCGGAGTTAAGCCAGCACATGACATCACGTGCATCGGTCCAGAAAAAACGACGAGAAATTTGAAAGGTGTGATTTTGTTGAATATTCAGGGCCAGTCGTGCTCCGATAACTGCCGCTTGAAGCTCGAGACGAGGGATTGAAACAAATTTTAGTGGCGCTACTCGAGTTTTGGCTCCCACAAGAGCGCAGTGTATCTGATCATCCTCCTCGAACCGGAAATACGATACAGCAGCGAACCCAGTTTCGCTAGCGTCTACAAAGGTATGTAGCTCGATATTTCGTCGGTTACAGTTGGTGTTGAATGGATGATAACATCTAGGAACTCGTACCGACTCGACTTGGGGTAGAACGCGCAACTACATATTCCACTTTTCCAGTTCCCTGTCTCCAATCAGTTCGTCCCAACCTGTACCGGCTCTCCAAATTTCTTGAAGCAGTGTCTTCAAGAACATCGTATAATTCGCTATAAGACCAAGAGGATCGTAGATGCACATCAAAGTTCTTAGGACTTCACGCTTTGTTGGTCGCTTCTCTCCAAATAGCAGTTCCCGGTTACGCTCTGTAGATAGTTTATATCGAAACACATCGTTAGTAGTACCCCACCACATCCCTAGAACTTTCTCGAAGCAAATGTCGGGATTAATATCCAGGTTCTTCTCAGGATTTGGTCCACCATCGACTGCTTTCAGAACTGATAATGAATTCGACATCCAATTTCGCATCTCAAACCCACCTTGCTGATGGATAAAGCGAACGTTTGTTGCTACGTCAATTGCCTCTTCCTCGGTATCAAAACTCGCCAACATGTCGTCAACATAGTGTCGTCGTCTGATAACATCCACTGCAATTGGATGTTGCTGTTCAAAACGTGACGCGTTCTCGTTAATGATGAATTGAGCACTGCTGGGAGAGCATGTAGCCCCGAATGTCATTACTCTCATGACGTAATCACTGGGTTTTTCTGTCTCTACATCGTCGCACCATATGAATCTTTGGCAGTGTTGATCGGAGTCGTTTATCACCACTTGGTGGTACATTTCGCGGATATCACCACATATCGCCACTCGCCGTTCTCGAAATTTATACAGTACCTACGGTAGGGATGTCAGCATGTCGGGTCCCTTTACGAGGACTGAGTTTAATGAAACGCCACCTATAGTTGCCGCAGCATCCCACACGATGCGTACCTTGCCCGGTTTATTTAGGTTGAACACCGGGAATATTGGTAAGTACCATACACGGTCCTTGGGCATCATGTATTCATCTGGTGTAAGCTTGCGAATGTATCCTTTCTTTAAATAATCAGCCATCTTCGTTCGTAGTGTGCTTGCCAATTCAGGTTCGCGTTGCATTATTTTCATCAAGCAATTATGTCGCCGCACTGCCATTGATCTGCTGTCTGGAAACCGAACGTCATCATACTTCCATAAGAGGCCAGTTTGGTAGCGACCGTTATTAAAACTTGTAGTAGAACGCAGACTCTTCAAAGCTCGTTCGTCTGCCGTAGAAAGTAGTGTTCTTTCCGGCTTTGCGACTCCCAAACTTTCGAGAGTAAAGTAATTTTTCACCGCAGTGTTAAGATCATCGTCCTTCGAGAGATTTTCGCCGTAGGAGTGAGAACATATATGATAGCTACTTGGATACCCGGATGCGGTGTTGTGTTTTAAACTGGTACCGTAAATCATCCATCCAAGGCGCGTTTTTGTAGCTATCGGTTCATGTTCGTTCCCCTCACGACTGTCTAGCGGATGTACTACACGAATGTTGTTTATACCAATAAGAATTCGAGGTTGAACGTTGATGTGTGAATCTACTGGTATTCCCTTCAGGTAAGTATGTTGCTCGGAGAGCTTCTCAACCGACAGTGACTGAGCTGGCAGTTTTAGCTCCTTCACTGTATAGACGTCGGATAGGCGGTATCTGCTATCTGGGTTATGCGAGCCCGATATGTCCACAGTTATTTTGGTTGCAGAATCTTCATAGCGGCAAGTATCGGAAGTCCAACGCAAGCATAGGGGATGCTTTTCTCCTTGAAGCTTCAACTCAGCCGCTAAGGTTTCCTCTAACAAGGTCAGTGAAGATCCGCAATCTACAAAGGCATGAGTGCTTACAGACAATCCCTGATTATGCAGTGTCACGGGAATGTATTTGAATAGCACGGATTTTTCGTTCCCGCTGTGAGTGTTACAAACGAAGTCATTGGAACTAATATTGCTGGGGTCGTGTGTGATCGCTTGGGTTTGAGCTAGCTGGCTACCACTGAGTTTGTCTTTGGCGTCGTTATGAAGCAGACGGTGATGCTTGTAGGGGCAGTCATTTATCCCACATGATTTGCTGAATTTACATAATCCTCTGTGAGATCGTATGCAACAACGACACAACTTTTGATCCCACAGAAGAGCCCACCGAGAGGAATGGTCTAGGCTCAGAAACTCTTTACAATTGTCAACTGAAACACAATTTCCGTGACAGATGGTGCATCCAGCGCTAACGGACTCACATGATCTGGGTGCGGTAACGGAATGAGAATTAATGAATCCGTCATCCTTTCTTCCACGTCGAGAATTGTAATCAGTGGCACTCGTAACCGATGGTATCGTCACGATGCTGGCTGCTTCAGCGAGACCATACAAGCAGTCGCTGAACTCGGTAAGTGTAACTCGTTGCAGATATTGGCGATGTGTTGCCCAAGTGAGCTTGATCATCGGTGGAAGCCGATCTACAAGACTTTGTAGGAGCGATATATTGTAAAGATGTTCTTCTAAGTTGCAAGCCTGCACTGTAGCCACCATATTGCGCACCGCTAGGGCGAACTCGACTATCGAGTTTAACTTATCCGCTCTCGGGGATGGTAATTGATTGATCTTCTGCATCAGCGAATAGACAATGATCTCTGGTCGACCATATAGCATCTTGAGTGTTGATATTACTTTACCTAGGTTCGAAGGATGCAAAAGTTGGCATCTGACGGCCTCTAGTGCTTTGCCTTTGAGGCATCGCTGCAACCGGGTCATGTTTTCTTCAGGACTATACCCGCACAATCGAGTTGTGTTCTCAAAGGTCGCAAAAAACAGTGGCCACTCCTCGGGGTTTCCGCTGTATACTGGCAGTTCCTTAGAAACAGCGTGACGCGCGGCAATTTGGCTTTGGTTGAGCAATGCTGTTTCATTCGCGGCGGCTGTTTCAAGCAAGTGATCCTCAGAATGAAGCTCGGTAGCATTTGGACGCACACGAGGGAACAACAAAGGAGAGGATTGATGTTTCGGGTGCAAGGCTGTAATATCGGCACGCGGAGCCGTCGATCCAGCCGCCAGCATTAGTTGGTACTTCTTTTGGAGGAATTTTCTCTCAAGCGCATGTTCTTCCTCGAGCAGCTGCAACTGCAGTTCTATTGGCAAAAGCGGTGTTGGAGCGCCTGCCTGGTTGTCAGAAGCTGAAAGTGACGAGTGCGACAAGACCGGGTGCAGGATTCACTTGATCTGCATCGGGGTGATCATCCGTCGGTAGGCATTTCGGGCATCTCCAGTCATGATTCGCGATGTCATGAGTTACACCAACGCAGTTGAAGTGGTACCACATAAAACATTCATCGCAACTGATCATCAAACTGTTGTCCGGCGAGTTGCAGAGAGCACAGCTTTGATCCGGAGGGGGACATGGCTTTTTTCCTGGCATTTTGGTTACGGCTTGTCCGGAAAACGAAATTTTAAAATGTTGCGCCAGCAACAAGAAAACAGTTTCCGGAATTCTGAACTCGTTTATTCGATAGCCGAATTAAAATTTCCTATAAATAATGATATTCTTTTTAAATATAAGTATTCATCATCACACATGTGAAGAACTCACATTTTGTAGGTTTTCCGTTTCGTTATCCGGAACGGGAGAAGCTTTTAGTAACCTGATCAACGTCCTACGCATCGAAAATTCATAAGCCTTTTACATTTTTAGTTTGTTGAATTAACAATTACCTTAATCTAAAATCGAACTAGTGTGGTTTATCAAAGCCTCACGTTACTCTAACCTCACTCGGCGGTGTTCCTAGAGTTTTGTAATTATCGGTAGTTATGCAAGGGTTCAATTCTATTCACGGTTAGTATTACCTGAAATGTCAGTTATAGCGGTACTACACACGTGCCAATTGATAATTTTTATAAATTAATACTATAAAAAAATAATTTAGTTCTATCTCCAGAAGCAAATTAGAAAGAATGAATTCAGATGACGTTCACCACTCTGGCGTTTCCTCTTCCGACCGATGACATTCGTCGTCCGTCATTTTTGTTCGTTAAGTTAAGATGACTGGTTACTAGGTGCGTTGCCACACGAGGGGTGTGCACAACATTACTCGTTTTAATAATTTCGAGTTCTTTTGCCTGTTGTGCTCGGTTTTTAGTATATTTTTTTGTAATATTGTTTTAAGCTCGAGATGGATAATATATTTTTTTTGTGTGTTCCTCGAGTTGTGTCTTTTTTTGTAATTGTGTTTTTTTTTCATAATAATTTTTTTTCTTATAATAAAATATTTTTTTCTTAATTTTTTTTTTTTCAAAAGTGGTGTTTCGACAACATTTGTCGAAGCGAGGTAAGTATTTTTGTGGGAATACTTGATTGTCTTCCTTCCTGTCTATCGTGGCTATTGTGTATGTTGCTTCGACATCTCCCCCTATCCAATTGAGGTTGACCCAAGAGGGTACCTGTAAATAAAGTAAATAAATTCCCGAAAAGGTACATGGTATTGCTAACCATGTGGTTATGAAAGAAAAGTACTCTGAAATCTTACTTACCCTAATTAGCTCTATCGATCCTAGAGAGTACCTGAAAATTAAAATTGCCAAGGTGGACTGATGCGCAACTTGTGAAACCAAATCGAAATTCTCCTAATAATATTTAGAAAGATAGAAAAAAATAACGCATTTTGGCTCATTTGCGACTCTTGTGAAATTTAAAATGAAATTCTACTACAGTGTCTGTCTCTACTGCAACTTGTTGATAACTTTCTTGTTTTGGCATGTTTGCCCTTTTCATAAAATATTTCCCATCTGGGGGTTTTCTCGCCATTTGTTTAACTGCATTTTTTATATTTATATTTTAACCAGTACTTGGACGGATTCATATCGCGCCTCTTTGGTAAAATGTAATCTTCTGAGCGTGTTCGCTATACGTCTCTTTATAAATTATTTAATAAAAATCTTCTGATCCCACGTCTATAATTTTCCTTTTCTGACGTTTTCGTCACATATATTATAGTGTCCATTAACATTTTTCTTTAATTATGCAACTTTTCCCCTTGTTTTTACTGCTACGATCTCCTAATGATTATTCCCTTCGTATTTTCTTGTATTCCTGTTCTCCCCCCCCCCCCCCCCCTACTTGGTTAGTCCTTGTTTGTCAACTTTTTCGTCCTATCTGAAATTTTAGCACTGGCTCATACCTCATTCGTTTATCATGCATACCGGCGTCGGTTTCCTTGTGTATCATTCACCCATGTCATTCTAGAGGTCCGACACCCCCCCCCCCCCTTGCTCATTCATTCATGTGTTCCCATTTCGATGCTTCGATCTTGTCAACTCAAGAGTTCCAAATCGTAGTATAGCTTACACGATCGGAATTAGAAAATACGTGACCCCCATTGACGTCCCCCACTTTGGATGTCGTTATTATTCGTAACAGATTGCGCTGTCTTTTCTAATTTTATTTCATTTCGGGTTTCCTTATGTTCTATTTGACCCGTGTACGTTGGTTCCAGATAAAGTGGTTCCTCTCCCGCGTTTCCGGTATCCGGTATTGTTCCTTTATTTGCCTCATTCTGTATTTCATTGAAGGCGGTTTTTCCGTCGCGTTTTCTAGTTTGGATACTCGTATGTGATGTATCCTGTTGTCTTGAGGACATCGCCTCTGGCTTTTCCACCTCAATATTTACTACATGACCACCATGTCTGATTTCGTGATGGATCATTGGATTCGAAATCTCTAGCTTTGGTCTTTTGACTTTTGGCTCTACTTTTATTTTGGCTCTGGTTCACTGACTCAGGTATTCTTATATTTACCTTTTATAACATTGTATTCGGCTCAGGTCCTTTGACTCTGGCCCTTCTGTATTTTATTCTTAGTTCGGTTCAGGTTTCTCGGACTCTGACCATCTCTTGTATTCGATTTTGTTATCAGTGTTTTGCAACCTTCATTCTGATTGCCCTTTTCCCATGTATTCAATTTATATATTATTACTTTTATTCGCAACCTTTCCTTCGATTGCATCTTTTTCATGTTTTTATTATATCCCATATTTTATACGACAGTCTACTTGACTCGTTAATAAAAAATAATTTCCCACTTTCTGGCTTTATATTTTCTACCATCTTAAATTCTTTTTTCGACAGATACTGCTTTTTTATCTAATACTACTGATCAATTCTTTATGCTTTCCTCAATTAAATTTTGTTTTTGTATGATGTGTTGGCTTTCGTTCGTTATGTTTGTCATTTATTTCTAGTGTCATTTAAATGAAACAAGTATATTTATATGTATTTGCAACTATTGTATAAATACTTAGATAATATAAATATGTACACACGTTTGCCCAACTATGTACATTTTGCTTAACGGGATTGAATTTCCACAAGGTGTGGACTATTGGAGAATCTTTCACTTTCCATCGGTGGAAAAGCCCTTTTTCTAGATGGCTCGAGTATGTAGCCTCTGATGATTTCACAGTTCGGTCATTACCCCGTAACTGATTACTTTCGCCCTCAGCTAAGCTATACTGGTTGCCGTTATCGTTTTCTCCGGTTTGCTCCTTAAAACCGGAGTCTACGGAATTTTCGTCATTGACATAATTCCCATAATTATACCCAAAGTAGTTATTTTCCCTCAATGGGCTTTTATCAATGCCATTATCATGTTGAACTAACGTATGCGGAATGAAATTTGGACAAAATTCAAAAGGCAATTTTTTGCAGAACAAACTTTATTAAATTTTTTCTCTATAAGCAAACATTTGTCAGCTTATTACCTTAATGTAAAAAAAAATTGGCGCCCATTCGAGCAGCTTTGCGACAGTTTGCAGGAACTTTTTCCATGGCAGTCGAAAAAGTCGATGTTGGCATTTCCTTGATTTCGTTCTTAATTTTGGTTATCAGATGTTTGATTGTTTTCGGACGAAAATTGTTGTGATATACTCTACGTTTCAAATTAGCCCAGAAATCCTCAATAGGACGCAGTTGTGGTACATTTGGAGGGATATCAGTTTTTTGAATGAAAGGTATGTTATACTCCTTCATTGCGTCCAAAGTTTTCTTGGCGTAATGGCTAGATGCCAGATCAGGCCAAAACACAATATTCTTGTGTTTGTGCTTCCGGTTGATGAAATCAACAACTTTTGGTAAGCAAAAGTTTATATACCTATCGGCATTGACGGCTAAACCCGATTCGAAAAATATCGGCTCTGACATTCCAAGCGGGCTGATTGTAAGCCACATTGGGACCTTTTTTTGGAAATTTTGTGTGCTCTATATACTTTATTTGATCGCCCCCATTTGCTTCGTAATAATGATGACCTTGCCACTCATTTCCATCCAAAGTGAAATATGTTTCATCATCCATGATGCAAATTACATCATTTTTTGCGAAGAAAACTTTTTGAACTAGCGAATTCAAACGATGTTTCTGCGTAATTTATTGCTCCTTAGAAACCGCTGGCTGCACTTTTCTCGATCTTTTCCTTATTCCCATTGCGGCTAAATAAGTTTTCACTGATTTCCCATCACAATTATACTTTCTGCCCAGTTCTCTGTATGATTTTGCAACTTTGTTGACAGTTGCTTTTTTCAGTTGACGTCTTACCTTAGGATCCCCTAAGCTGCATGATTTTCCAGAACCAGACTTTCTGGCAGTAGTTTTTCGATTTTGGTATGTCGACAGAATGTTATAAATAGTACTGCGACGTAATCCAGCTGCGATGAAATGATTGACCACCCTTGGTTTGTTCCAATCAGGATGGTTATCAAAAAAATTACAAATATTTATTCGCCGTTGTTCCTCGTTCGCTGCCATTTTGTTTACAAGGTATCTCCTAGCGGGTCAAAATCAACACTGGATGTTAAAAATATGTGTGCCTCGAGTATGACGTTTAGTATGATGCATTCCACAGTGTTGCAAAATTTTTTTAATGCTGGAAGGGTTGTCCAAATTTCTGATCCGCATTGTGGGATCACACTATTTATGCATCTTTCTTCGTTGTGTTCTTGTTCATCATCAGAAATTTTTCCCGTACATGTAACATAATTTTTGTCGTTCTCCTCTTCTAAGTCAACAATATCTTTCGTTTTACTACTTTTCTCATCATCATGAGTTTCAACATTACTATTCGTGATCGCTTGCTCTGTTTGGCACGCTTCCTCAACTATAATTGTGCATTCATGCGTTATCATTGTGGGCGTTTCAGTATCCCTTACTTCCATTTGACCTTCATTATCTGTCAAATTTATTTCTTCTAATTGACCATTGTATGAAATGCCTTAACCTCACAAATTTGACAGGTGCTGGTCCTTTTGTTTACAGTTTGGACTTAACAAATGTGGAATCCTTTACAATAAGCTTAGTGCCAATAATTAATTCCCAAGAAATTTTACCGCAAACCTACTTACCGATTCAGAGAACACTAGAAGTAATTGATAAATAAATAATTAGTTCACTTATTTGATCTTGCATATACATTTTCCTGCAGTAGGGAATAGGACAATTTAATTGTATGACGTTCTATAGAACATTTATACTTTCAAAAACATGATTCCCAATATATTTCAAATGCTTCCCAATATATCTTTTTAAGAATATGAATAATCTCTAAGTTCAAGATGTAATCAACAGGACCACCACCTGTCACATTTAGTACATGACGTCACTGTGCAATGACCAATTCGTCATTATGCACTTTCTCCAAATCTGTGGTAGTGCAAACTTTTTCTTGCTGATGCAATAACTCATTTTCATCAGGTAAAATCTGAAGTGGACTATTACCATTTTCCGACATGGTGAAAGACCGTTCGAGGTCGTAATATCTTCTATCATGATGTATTAAATTATTATTTGCGCTTTCTTTATTGTTTACTAGCTGTAACCCGGTGCGCTTCGCTACACCGCTACACCCTACACCGAAATATTTTAAAAATACTAAAAATACTAAATATTTTTGCTCGCGGATAGACAATGTTCTTAGTTTGACCACCTGGAGCACAATTAAATTAATTGCTCTGTTTTCCTATACACAATCGTTTGAAATCCATTGATATCATTTGAATTCGAGGTACATCTGCTCCTTTATATTTTCTAGCTACAATGGTCGCTTAAATGAAATTTTTCAACCAAAGCACAGTTGTGGTGGGTCGATGTTGCGCAGTAACTAATATAATAGGCACACAAAGTTTCAATTGCAACACATGCGGTGCACAGTGTTGCAAAACGACGTTTTCACGACCAAAATTTAATAACTCCTGATCCATTGGTTTTGGAGAATGGATTTTTTCGAAGAATTTTCTGGATATAAATAGATGCATGTTTTGATATAATAAATTGAGTGATTAATCCCCTAAAAGTGAGATAGAAAATTTATTTCCCCAAATAATTTAGCTAGAAGCTCACTGTCTTCAGTAAAGTTCTAGAAAATATTATTGTGAAAATCTTTACTGAAGATACTAAAGCTCTATATAGTAACAGTAGCGAGATATGTAGGTTTGCTTGGGATAGACCCCTTCAAAACAGTTTTCGAATATAACTTTTTACGATTACTTTTTATTATTAAAAGTGTCTTCTACAAAGTTGTTAAAAGCGATAAAATACACATTTTTATAACAACGATGAATCTGTAGCTCTCGACACAACAAAGTTATTGTCAATTTTCGAATATTTTTTATTAAATTACACCTTAAGCAACTTCCTTAATCGCAAAAATTCGTGGAAAGAACTTTATTTTTTCGATTAAACATAAAAACCTTCGTCTGACGGAGACTGCTGGGTTGGTAACGTATGAAACCAATACTCCTGAAAGCATGGTGGATCGACTGAATTAAATAATTCAATACGATAATCCATAGATTTATATGCGTAACAGAATTACCATCGATTTTATTTTTTATTTGTATGAAATTGAAGTCAATTTCAACAGATTGTATTATGTTACAAAATCATGTGGAAATGTGGTGCAAGTTATTGTTGCATCGATTAACATTTTCCCAACCCATATATCTAACTTTTTTTGGCGAATTAACCTGCGAAGGTGACTATAAGAATCATTCAACAAAAGTATGCACATATAGTGAAAAGTTCTGTTTTCGAAACATATTTCCAATGATACGAAGACATAACGGAGTGTTGGTGGACGTGGGTAAAGTTAATTCATAAAAAATGGTGCATTTAAAAAAATATTTTGGCGATACAGAGAGTGTTATTATATTCATTCACTTTTCATATATTTACTGCACAATTGAACAGTATTTCTTCAAATATCATAGCAGAATACTAAAAATTGAGCCAGTGACAGAAAATCTCTGGAGGCATCTCGTTTAAAACCTGCTTTGTGGTGTAAATCATAAATCAAGGTATATTGGACCAATCGTTTTCAAGGTTTGTACAGTTCTCCTACATATCCCCAGGTATTGATCGAAGCTTTTATTTTTTTTCTTAATATTTGAATTTTTTATAGCATTCTGCAGCTAAAAATGCAATTTTCGCTAAAAAAATCATGAAACTTATTTTTGTGAACAAAGTTATGATCTTTAATGATGTTATGATATGAAGGAGAACTGTGCAAAATTTCAAAAAATTTGGTTCAGTAGATTTAAAGTTATTCTGTACATCGCATTTATTCGTGGTGTCTCCTGAAGATTTTCAATATTTTGCGGTGAACATTAAGGAAAATATTGCTTAAATGTTGCATTATTGTCTGAATTGACTAACACTCTCGGTATCGCCAATTTTTTTTAAGCGCGATATTTTTTCAACAATAATCCTACCCCCTTAAGCAAGAACTGATGTCATCAGTAGGTGTCGACTAACGGATAAAATTTGACGAAGATCGCGGACCACGCTACCAAATATTCGATTAGTTCCTTTCATGGGTCATCGTGAATTCGTCCTATATAACAGTGTTGCATTCTTTCAGCATTTTGCTTACATCCGAATTTTGATTGATATTGTAAGTAACGTTTTCCACAAGCGCAAGATTTAGTGGCTGTTTTAGGGCAGAGCTGTTCGTCCATAATCCAGCAATGTTGATTTAACTTCAGATGAAGCGATCGCAGGTGCAACTTTCAATTTAATTTTCGACAAATTCATGCAATTCATCAGTATTATATTGTCATTCGCGTAATAGATCTCTATCAAATAAATTCTTGCCATTTCATTTATGTGCTGGTAAACATACATGCAACAAAATTTTAGGTTTTTGAAGTAATTGATAGATATTGCATCAGAAACCCTCCCTCTCCTTCAGATTCCGAAACCAACAATCATGTCCACCGTTTTGGTGCCAAATCATATATAATATATATATATAGCTAAAAAAAGTTCTTCAGTACACCCCCCCCCTCTCCCTTTCCTCGGATTAGGTACTTCTCACCCTTCCCATCGTTCACAAAAACCACCCCATGACCATCTCATTAGTGGAAGGAATACTTATGTCAAAATTGAATTCATCGCTAATAATCACATTGAATGAATAGATAAGGATTACTTCAGAACCCTCCCCCCCTTTCTTGGTCCACTCCCATCATCCATCGGCTCAGTGGGAGAAATACATATGTCAAATACTAATAAATATGGAGATATAAATAATTCTTTGCCTAAAAAACAACCCCCCCCCCTAAAGCTAAGTGTACCCCCCCCCCCCCCAAAAAAAACATTCCATGAACATCTTCTTGGGGAAAAGAATACGTATGCCAAATTTCATGAAGATCGGACTTGTAGTTTAGACGTAGTTAGCGGACATACATACAAACATATATTGATTTGTATATATATAGATAGCGCATTTCACACTTACTTCGTTACTAAGGTCTCCATAACGACCCACTTGTTCGTAGTTAACATATGGTTCTTGTTTGTTAGTGTCTATATTCTGATCATAATCGGACCAGTTCGTTCTCGCATACATTTGCGGTGAATGATCATATTCAATTTCTTGCGTATAATATTGTTCCGGAAGATTTTCTTTCAAGTTTTCGAAGTCTCCCATTATCGAATTGCTACAATTGCTAACGTTTTCATCATTCTGGAAAATTTCGAAATTTTTGTCATTGTAATTTATTGCGCTGAGGTCATCTTCAACGTCTTGGTTAATCGAACCATTTGAGTTGACAAACCGATCGTTATTATTGTTATAAAAATCCCGCTGACAAGACTGTTCAGCGTAGCAACCATATTCATTGAAGCTGGTGCAATAGTTTTCCGGTTGTTGCTTATTAGCCCAACGCCACGACTGCAACCGTTTTTCAATATTTTTAAGATGGTACATACGAACACTATCCTCTTCTAAAAGTTCTAGCAGCTCTTTAAACGAAGCTGTTCGGTAGCCTCTCGCTGAATTCTTGAGGTTTACATCTTACAAACCAGATATAAAATGAATTCTCAAATTTTTCTCTGCATAAGAGTCCGGTTGCTGGCCCTGTTGGGTGTAAAATTCATCAATTTGATCCATGATACAGAGTGCTCTATCGGCATACTCCTTAAAAGATTCATTAAAACTTTGCTCTAAATCTTCAATTTGCAGTGCGATTGCTTCTGCAGATATTTTCACACCAAATCATATACGCGGCATCAAACCTCTGACCGTTTGTTTGGAAAACAACTGCATTGCTTACATTCGTTTTCGAGCTCTCCATCGAGACAGAGGTTGTTTTTTCTAGTCCGTAGTGCTGTGTGAGGCGATAAAGAATAGTGTTAATCCGCATTAAAGGTTATTTTGCCAGTTCGGTTCGGTCCTCAGTCTTTTGTTCGCGTGTGAGGATTAAACAATAGCCAGCTATATAAGCTGGATCGGTTCGTCGTTGGACACCAGTTTAAAGCTAAGTGGTTTTTGTCTTTTGTAACACATTTATTGCTTTCTTCCGTCTGCGCGGGCGCTGACCCCGTGCGTTGACGTTTTCTATGGTTCCCTCTCCGGATGGTCAAATGGAAGTTGAATCGGGTTCAACTTGTAAGGCTCCCCCCCGGCCCAAATGCTATCCAGAACTCTCAACTGGTCCATTTGTGGTCTTCTTACGGCCCAAGACTAAATCACTAAATCTTCTTCAGATTTCTAGAGACCTGACGGAACGGTTCTCGGCTGTGACCGAAATTTCAAAGGTCCGCTCGGACAAGATAAGGGTGTTGCTAGCCAACTCAAAGCAGGCAAACGATATTGCTTGCTGTGAGCACTTTACGCGGGATTATAACGTGTATATTCCGGCGGTAAGAGTACAATCCGAAGGCGTCGTAACCGATGAGAGTTTGACGTGCGAGGATCTGCTGAAGTACGGGGTTGGCCGATTCAGAGACCGCTTACTTCAGCCAGTTAAAATACTTGAGTGCAAACGTTTGCACTCAGTAGTAGTTGCGGGGGATGGTTCAAAAACGTACCCCCAATCAAACTCTTATCGGGTGACCTTCGCTGGTACCGCTTTGCCAAATTTCGTCCTCTTGCACAGGGTTCGTCTGCCTGTGCGTCTGTTTGTGCCGCGGGTCATGAATTGCACAAAGTGTAAACAATTGGGTCACACAGCCACCCATTGTAGCAATAAGGCCCGCTGTGGAAAATGCGGGGAGAATCATCTAGATGATTCGTGCAGTAGGCAAGCCGAAAAGTGTCCTTACTGTGCGGAGAGTCTGCATGATATCTCGGCATGTCCCGCGTACAAACTACGCGGGGATAAACTAAAACGTTCCCTTGCGGGACGATCCAAACATTCTTTCGCAGAAATGTTAAAGAATGCTACGCCACCATCCTCAGCAAACATCTATACTCACTTGCCTCCTGACGAGGGCGAGGCTGGTAACCCACAAGAGGGAACATCTACTAGGGTGCCTAGAATTTATAGGAAGAGGAGGAACATTTCCTCTCGTAAAGTTCCTTGTAAAGGCCAGAAGGTATCCCTTGACGGGACTCCGAAAGTCACATCTATTGGAAGTGTTGCAACCAAACCGAAGCAATTAGCTCCTGGTCTCGGAGGATTAAGCTCAGAGAAGGAGTTCCCAGCACTTCCAGGAACATCAAAAATCCCAAGTGTTCCTTTGTTTCAGTTCGAGAGTAATCACAGCACTGGAATTATAAAACTCTCGGACATAGTGGAGTGGATAATAAAAACTTTCAATATTACTGATCATATTAAAAGTCTTATGTTAGCTTTTCTCCCTACAGTGAGAACATTTTTGAAGCAGTTGACTGCTAAATGGCCCCTCCTCTCAGCGATTGTATCCTTCGATGGCTAACTCATCGAACGAGGTCACGGATTTGATCACTGTTCTACAGTGGAATTGCAGAAGTATCATCCCGAAAATCGATTCCTTCAAAATATTAATAAATAATTTGAGTTGCGATGCATTTGCATTATGTGAAAGTTGGTTAACTTCCGACATCGATCTCAACTTCCACGACTTTAATATTATTCGCCTGGATCGAGACACCCCCTATGGAGGAGTGCTTTTGGGGATCAAAAAGTGCTATTCCTTCTACAGAATTAACCTTCCCTCGATAACAGGTATTGAAGTTGTCGCTTGTCAAGTAACAACCAAAGGCAAAAGCCTTTGCATAGCTTCCATATATATTCCCCCCAACACCGCGGTTGGGCACCGACGGCTACAAGACATCTTAGAATCCCTGCCAGCACCGCGACTAGTTTTAGGAGACTTTAACTCTCACGGTACAGCATGGGGTTGCCTCTATGATGATAACCGGTCTTCCTTAATTCAGGATCTTTGCGATAACTTCAATTTGAAAATTTTAAACACGGGTGAAATGACACGGATTCCTGCTCCTCCAGCGCGCCCGAGCGCCTTAGACTTGTCCCTTTGCTCAACATCGCTGCGGTTAAATTGCACGTGGAAGGTAATTCCTGATCCCCACGGCAGCGACCATCTGCCGATTGTAGTCTCAATCAATAACGGTTCAAGGCCATTGAAATCAATCAATATTTCGTATGACCTCACACGAAATATCGATTGGAAGAGCTATGCTGCCGCGATATCCGACAACATCGAATCTACCCAAGAACTTCCTCCGGAGGAAGAGTACAGCTTTTTGGCTGGCTTGATTCTCGACAGCGCGAATCAAGCTCAGACTAGGCCAGTACCCAGCGCGAACATACAAAAACGTTCTCCCAATCCCTGGTGGGATAAAGAGTGCTCAGACGTGTACGCAGAGAAGGCCGCCGCGTTTAAGACCTTCCGGAACGACGGGTTACCCGCTAGTTTTCGACAGTACGCGACGTTAGACAAGCGAATGAAGAGTTTGATGAAAGCCAAAAAACGCGGTTATTGGCGCCGGTTCGTCGACGGATTAACGAGAGAAACATCGATGAGCACTCTTTGGGGAACAGCCCGACGTATGCGAAATCGAAACAGTACTAATGAGAGCGTGGAATATTCAAACCGTTGGATATTCGATTTCGCCAAGAAGGTTTGTCCGGATTCCGCCCCGGCACAGAAGATTTACCGCGCCGCGTCTCCTCACGATAGCGCGAACGAAACACCTTTTTCGATGGTGGAGTTCTCACTTGCTCTCTTGTCGTGTAACAATAAAGCTCCGGGACCAGACAGAATCAAATTCAACTTGTTGAAGAATTTGCCTGACTCTGCCAAGAGACGCTTGTTGAACTTATTTAATAAGTTTCTCGAGGCTAACATTGTCCCACTCGATTGGAGACAAGTGAAGGTCATCGCCATCCAAAAACCAGGAAAACCAGCCTCCGACCACAATTCGTACCGTCCGATCGCAATGCTATCCTGTATCCGGAAGTTGTTCGAGAAAATGATCCTATCCCGCCTCGACAATTGGGTCGAAGCAAATGGCTTACTGTCAGATACACAATTTGGTTTTCGCAAAGGCAAAGGGACGAACGATTGTCTTGCGTTGCTCTCAACTGAAATTCAAATGGCCTATGCTAGCAAAGAGCAGATGGCATCAGTGTTCCTAGATATTAAGGGGGCTTTTAATTCAGTTTCGATCAACATTCTTTCAGAGAAGCTGCACCAGCATGGTCTTTCAGCGACTTTAAACAACTTTTTACTAAACTTGTTGTCGGAAAAGCACATGCATTTTTCGCATGGTGACTTATCGACATCACGATTTAGCTACATGGGCCTTCCCCAGGGCTCATGTCTAAGCCCCCTTTTATACAATTTCTATGTCAACGACATTGATGAATGTCTTGACAATTCCTGCACGTTAAGGCAACTTGCAGACGATGGCGTGGTGTCTGTTACGGGACCCAAAGCTGTCGATCTACAAAGACCATTACAGAATACCTTGGACAATTTGTCTGCTTGGGATATTAAGCTGGGTATCGAATTCTCCACGGAGAAAACTGAGCTAGTTGTATTTTCAAGGAAGCGTGAACCAGCACAACTACAGCTTCTATTAATGGGTCAAACTATCGCTCAGGTCTTCACAGTAAAATATCTAGGGGTCTGGTTCGACTCGAAAGGTACTTGGGGATGCCATATTCGGTATCTGAAACAGAAATGCCAGCAAAGGATCAACTTTCTTCGTACAATAACCGGAACATGGTGGGGTGCCCACCCAGGAGACCTAATTAGGTTGTATCAAACAACGATACTGTCGGTAATGGAATACGGATGCTTCTGCTTTCGCTCCGCCGCGAACATACATTTCATCAAACTCGAAAGAATTCAGTATCGTTGTTTGCGTATCGCCTTAGGGTGCATGCAGTCGACCCATACGATGAGTCTCGAAGTGCTGTCGGGCGTTCTCCCGTTGAAAAATCGATTTTGGGAACTCTCCTATCGATTGCTCATTCGATGCGATATCTTGAACCCGGTCGTGATTGAAAATTTCGAAAGGCTTGTTGAGCTCAATTCTCAGACCCGTTTCATGTCCCTGTACTTTGACTACATGGCGCAGAATATTAACCCTTCTTCTTACAATCCCAACCGTGTGCATTTCATAAATACTTCTGAATCTACTGTTTTCTTCGACACATCCATGAAAGACGAGATTAGTGGAATTCCGGACCACATACGCCCACAAGTGGTTCCAAAAATGTTTTTTAATAAATTCCGAGAAGTCGACTGTTCTAAGATGTTTTATACTGACGGATCAAAACTCGAAGGATCCACTGGCTTCGGTATTTTCAATCAAAAGTTCACCGCCTCCTACAAACTCAGTGACCCTGCTTCAGTTTACGCCGCAGAACTAGCTGCCATTCAGTATACCCTTGGAGTCATTGAAACATTACCCGCAGGCCATTACTTCATCGTTTCGGATAGCCTCAGTTCCATTGACGCTATTCGCTCGATGAAACATGGAAAGCACTCCTCGTATTTTTTGGGGAAAATACGGGAGCTACTGAGTGCTTTATCTGACAACTCTTTCCAGATTACCTTGGTATGGGTCCCTTCTCATTGCTCCATTCCGGGCAATGAGAAGGCAGACTCCTTAGCTAAGGTGGGTGCCTTAGAAGGAGACGTTTACGAAAGACCAATTTGCTTCAGCGAATTTTTCAGTATTACTCATCAGAGAACCCTCGAAAGTTGGCAAACTTCGTGGAGCAGTGGAGAGCTGGGAAGGTGGCTACATTCGATAATCCCTAAGGTATCGACGAAACCTTGGTTCAAGGGGATGGATGTGGGTCGTGACTTCATTCGTGTGATGTCCCGACTCATGGCAAACCATTACACGCTGGATGCACATCTCCGGCGTATTGGGCTCGTGGATAGTGGTATCTGCGCTTGTGGCGACGGCTATCACGACATCGAGCACATTGTCTGGGCGTGCACCGAGTACAGTTCCGCCAGGTCTCGGCTAATGGATACCCTGCGGACCCGAGGAAGACCAACCAACGTCCCGGTTCGAGATGTGCTGGCAAGCCGCGATGTCCTCTATATGTCCCTTATTTACACCTTTGTGAAAACCATCAATATACAAGTCTAACTGCCCCTTGTTATTTTCCTAATCATTCTCAGAACCCTCTTCCACCTGTATCAAAGCATCTGTATCGAATGAGCCAACAAACACGGAACCTACGGCACGAACATAACACGCTTAACTCGAAATGCAGCCGATCCACATCTGAGCCGTACTACGAAATCGTCTGGAAAAACCCCTGCCATCCTGAGGAGGACCACCCGGCGTCCCAGTACATGATTCCCCTGATGAAGGCCACCCGAGTTTGTAATCCATCCGTTGATCTCACGATGCCTGAAACTGAAATAATTTTCTCTCCCTGCCATCTTTGTCTACCCTCCCTCCCCTGACTCTTATACGCAGAAGTAACTGCACTGCTTGCGATGGTTTTCATCGTCGCAATGGACAAATTAAGTTGGACAGCTACTTTTTGCATGTCACCTACAATGTGCTGCTCCGGGTCACGATACCCTGGTAGCGCTTTCAGTGGATCTTTGATCAGTGATCCTTATATTCTTAAGGATGGTTGGTATTGATAAAAAAGATTGACCTGATAGCTTGGACTCGCCATTTCTATCGGTCTGTTAGTGTTAGTATAACAAATTTGTCATCGAGTTAGTTTTGTCATCAATCTGAAAGTTAGTGATTAATTGCTTAAATAATTATTTAAAACCCCGTATATAGCACCCCTATCCTATTTGTGTTGAACTGACATAAATCAACTTCTCAGCGGGCGCACAATTCCTAGGCCCCACTGACAGTTCAAATTGTTCCGCTTGTCTCGCTCGAAGCCCGATTTTCGCTAGCCAGATTGCGTACGGTATGACTCAATTTTATTAGATATTTGGTAAAAAGCGAGAATATTTGATAGCTGATTGAAGAAATAAAGTAGAAATGGTTCACTTATCCTGTGCCGTGCAATTCTGTTGCTTCCTCCTTTCCAATTGTGAAAATTCAATTCATTCAATCAACAGTATTTGCATGGGGAGAGAACTTTTCGATTTCAACTTCAGATCACAAGTAACTTCTAAATCTCTTATGAACTGGTTCACTACTTTGTCTTCGTTGGTTATATTAAATTCGCATCACTCGCCACTCCATATTCCGTTAACTATCTTTAATAGCTGAAACCGATATCACACTTTCACTTTCTCACTGTTTGGCTCCAGCCAGAAATGTTCGCGTCCTAGGCCTCAATTTGCCTTTTTCCGCTGTCACCACATGAATAGTTTTATTTTCCACAGTTATCCAAGTACCTAATTAAATGATCTTGTATATTATAGCTGTTATACTGAGCCTTATGCGATTTCACATTAAATCTGTTTGTACTTAGACATGCATGGCTTAACCTTTGAGACAAGCGTATATCACTGGTAGGATCAACCAGAATAAAAACGCGCCACCGTTCTGGATGTGTTCTCCTTATCCTCAGAGCAGTTGTAGGAATAATTCTTCACAGTTACCTTTTTCAACACAGTTTTATTATAATCCTGAAATACTACCGTATCAGCGCCCAAATCATTTTCGCTTCAGCATAATCTTTGCTCAAAACAATTCTTCTTCTAAATCCCTGATTGGCTGATTACCGACTAACTTACACCTCGCGCGCGCCTGCTACGCGCGCGAACGCGAATTAACTTATTACGACTGACGCACGCGCACGCCTGCTATGCGTGCGAACACTAACTGACTTATTACGACTGCCGCACGCGCACGCCTGCTATGCGTGCGAACACTAACTGACTTATTCCGACTGCCCGTTTCCAATTTGACACAAAAGACTTTTATCATATCGTCTGTGTAGACTTTACTCTGAGAGAGTCTCAGACCTAAACAAAACATTCTTTCCACGCTCGCGAGAGTAAAGTCCCCGGTGGATGAATCTGTAGTTCATTATGACTCATACTCGGAGGCTTTTACTTCCTACAACAGCGTCGCCGTCTGCTGCTAGCAGCAACAAACTGTGTTTAATTAAACAAAGTGTTTATTTGTTTCCGTAAGCATATGGCTTGGAAAGCGCGAGTGCATCAAAATATCAGCTTAGCTTAAGGCTGTAGCTGGTGATGTAACCCAAACTATGGGCACTGCATATGCTAATTTGAGCGATTCTCTGAGTCCTGCCATTATCCCTTGCAGTATGTGTTATCAAAAACATCGCGAAGCATCAAGTTCTAAATGTTGTTAATCGATATAATACCCGAAGAAAGCAATAAGAGTTATAAGAAATGTATCATCACACTGTTAGATGGAATTTAATTATAATTATTGACACCGAAAGATTTCAAAATGCATGAAACAATGAGATCTGATGTCAAAGCAAAATATAGGCATCGAATCGAAATCTCACAAACCCTCCCGAAATTTTTTTCTGGATCCGTCCCTCCAAAAATATCTATAATGTAAAATGAATGTTCTGAAGAACCAAATTTTGGGAACATTTTTTTAAATAAAAGTTTCCCTTGAGGCTTTGAAGTGTTTTTGACCACCGAATTTTTCTAACGATTAACGACTGTGGAGCAGAACAAAACCAAACTTTACCAGTGTTTTGGGGCTCCTTCTAAACTGCTCTGAATTTTTGTTTGAATAAAAAAAGATGGGTGGGTAATGTCGGTGACATAACCGGAGTGTTACTGACCTTACTTCATATCATGCTGAGAATTCTTCGGCATCCAACGATCTTTAAACTCAGCACAACCATCAATAGTTCTTTTCCGAACCACTATAACTATAATAAAGAATAATTTGAAAATTTCCATTCAAACATGTTATTTCCAATCTAAAGATTCGGTTGAATATCACTAGATTTCAAACAACATGACCGATGTGTCACAGACGTTACCCATCCATGTTTGGTTTAATTACTAATTTACTTTTAAAAGAAAATAGCTACTTCTGCAGTTAGTATGTTAGTATGTTAGTATGCCGCCTCTGCGGGTGAGGCGTCGCATCGTGATCACAAACTGAAAAATAGTGAACAAAAATATTGTGTACCCCTCGTTGATGTTAGTGCCTGAAACTTTAAAGAATAAACCGAAGTAACTATTACTCAGATACATATCACCCGTTAAAATATATAGATAATTGATTCATAATCCTATGTGTCACTGGGGATTGTGGATATACCTTATCCAGAACCCATACCTGACGCAAATTATCATTAAATGACATTACGAGGTGGAAAAAATATATATAAGTTCGTATCCTCCGCCATCGAGTGCGGCATATCACTCGTAATTTTGATGGGCATCTCTCCCAATTGTATGGTAGAGAATGCCTTCTAAAAGGTCCCAGCTATTCAACCGATACATGATTCACAAAAAAATCGGCGCTCCACCTTAGTAACAATTGTAGTTTTATGATAGTTTTATGGCCACTGATAAAACTTGTAGCTTGCTATAAAACTTCAGTTATTACTTGGGCATGATGCAACTGGACGCACAAAATCATTAATACAATTTTCGTGAGTTAATAATAAGGATTATTTTACATCTCTAGTGTGGTAGTTCCCCGAAAGACAAATTCATAATATCATATTGCCGTATAAAATTGACCCTATATACGAGATATAGAGAGTGCGGCATCTCAATCGAAATTACCCTACATAGTTTTTTGGGAATATTTTTGGAATTTCTAAATGTTTTTTTTCTCCAATCTGCAGCATTTGCTGAAAATATTGTTGGAAAGCTATTGTGAAAAGCAGTGTGGCAATACTGGTCACTGGATGTAAGGTGATGGAAAGACGTATATTCATTTTGTTCATACTAGTATTAGTAGCAGAAAGGAATGGAAAGACACATGAAGCGAAAACGAACGAGTGAGCGATACTAGTGTATATTCGCGCGACTATACAGCGGTCGGTCGGTTTTCCTCATCACTCATTTGACCGTCGTTATGCTACTCGCTAGCATCGACAGTAGCGGAGTAGAATTTTTCGTGCTATGACCCGTGCCAAACAGTTCGTAAATCCACCGGATGGAAAGCTCCCCGAAAGCAGTTTGCAACGAAGGTCGTCCGCAGAACTTCAAAATTGATCTATGCTTTCAAACCTTAACCATTATTATGTCCCCCAAGAAACCAACATTGCCTAACTATTGTGTCTTCAATAATAAACCAAACCAATGGCTAGGAAAGTGTGTGTTGTTCTTAAGGAAGTCGTAGCTAAATTTAAAAAAATATGATGCGCCAACAAAGGAATATCAAATCAAAACTCATCATCAATGGTCGTCCTGAAAAGGGCAGTTTCTGGTTTTCTCGGCACTGTTTCGCCTGCCAACGCCTGACGGCAGAATGGCATGGATATTAGGCAACACACCATCCTGGAAAATGGTCACGCCGAAGAGCAATATTTTAAAATCCGGTTTTCGTCGTGTATGCTACCCTCTAATCAGAAATGAAAATAATTGCCTTTGCTAACACAAACAGATTCATCCACCAGCCGTGTTCAGCTAATTCCTTCTCGATATTGGTGCATCATATTGACGGGTCTGTTGGTGCATCATATTCACGGGTCTGACCGAGATGAGCCGAAATTTTTCGCCATTTCAGGGCAGTTTTCGAATAATTTTTCAAAACAGTTTTTCGTTATGACAATATTGTTGAACTTATTTTCGACAAAATGGCAAAAAAATATTAATTATATGCAGTACAGCAAAAGATATAAGCGTACCAAACCTTACACGACTTTCCTACCGAAATTTTTCAATGATCTCACATGGACTACCATTCCAAAGTAATGATTTGTATTGTCCAGTTTGGAAGTTATGTGTGGTACCAGATGTAATGAAAAATTGACCATTAGAGTGAGACATGGTTATATGAAAAAAATAAAATTTTGCTCAGAGTAACTTATTGGGATTCATTTATCTCATTTATCTTTAAAGTTTACATGGGATTTCGTATGAGGAAATCGGCTTTTGCAAAATAATTCTTCCAAGAGTCGTCCGTTACATCCTAAAAATAAATCGATGCCTGATTTTATAGGAAATTTATCAAGGAAATAAAGTTATTAATCAAAAACCGATTGATGCTCTGAAGATCGATGAAAATTTCACTTTTCATAGCATCATTGCCGATGACAGTCTAATTATATACCAAATTTTTAACTATCTCTTATTATGTACAAAAGAAGCCTCAATTTATCTCTCAAAACCCTTGCAAGGTGGCCAAAAAGTATAGATAAATGATTTAGACACATTAAGAGTAAATCAAAACAAAATTACACAACCAACAGCAGCGGTGCTAGAAAAAAATGGTTTTTTTTATCAATCGTCAGAGCATCAATCATCAATGTTTAATAATTTTTTTCTCAAGCGTCAAATCGTTTTGTGGTTTTCGAGACTTTGTTTCTATGTTGAATTTCCTATAAATGTCACATAACGATTTATTTTTATGAAGCAATGGGCAACTCCTGGAGGAATTATTTTATGAAAGTTAATTTTCCCACACAAAATCCCATGTAAAATTTAAATAGTAGGTGCAAAAATATAGTTTAAGAGATCGAGCTAAGAATTTGCACAGGTACCTAAAAAGTTGCTCGGAGCTGGAATCTAATTTCACTATTGTCCATCCGGCATTCAAATTGCCCTAGCACTCTTTGCTTACTGCCGAAGTGTCAGTCCCATACTCATATAACCAATATCAATTGAGTTGGGTTCGCAGTACATGGCACGTCTCGAGGCGACCAACGAGTACCAACGGCAACAACATACTGCGGCGATAGCAAGCAACATGCGCAATGAAACGCACAAAGCAAAATGACACTACCCAGCCGGTTTAGTCGCTACTACGACAGAGCGATCGACGAGCGCCGGCAGCAATGTTACAGCTATAGCAGGAGACGATCCTTCCTTGCCGGAATAGTCGCACAAAGCAAAATTAAAATATGTGGTGATGTACCCCCGACTGGGCAGGCAGCGCAGTTGGCATGCACGCTTTGCTTGTTTGCAAGGTGATAGGGGTTGCTGATTATAATAGAAGCACAGCGTGAATGGGATTGTAGCATACTTAAGCATTTATCCCAGGCTGCATTATTAGCGGAATGTAGTGTTTAAGCCTAGTATTCCGCGTAAGGTGACAGAATATATTTTGATTCCTAAGTTATAAATGAGACCAGATATGATGAAAAAGGGACTAATCGGCATTCGAATGACCCTACTAGTTCTCACCTATCATCAAAATATCAGCCCTGTAATCGTGCAACCAATGCCTGTCTAAATGAGTTCACGGCGCATAGAGTACGCTTCTTCTGCGGGAGGCAATCAACTAGCACAGACGCGCGGCACTGTTCATGACGTCTTTGAGGAGAGAGCGTTCGTAGAATTAGTCAACAGTTGCTTCAAAAAATTAAAAAAAGGTTAATAAATGAGGCAACAGGAGAAATATCAATGGGATTACAAAGAAAGTCAAGAATATAGATGTTATTATAACCTGAGAGTCTTAAGAAAACTCTGTAACATGTTATGTATAATAAAAGAAACTCTGCACAAGAAATAAGAGTATTATTTTAAACTAGTTTGATTCTCTAACGCTGTTGTGCGGAAAAAATAGAAAACATTCAAAAGGTGTATCAAAATATATTCACTCTCGATAATATATGGATGTTAGCACCACTATGCGGCCTAAACTATATTTATACACGAAAGCCTATGAAATGTTCTACAACTTCGTAGAACATCAGATTTCACAATCTCTTACCATTGTATAGATAGACGAATTACCTTGAATTAATTTTGCTCACTGGCGCTACCATGTGGTGGAATTTTGCATTTTTCAAATTAGAGAATAAAGTATGTTTTGCTACTCTACAACTTTGTAGAACATCCAAATGCTCCATCCCTTAGCGTTATACAGATAGGAGCATTCCTTTTAAATTGCTTGGCTCATTACCGCCACCATGCGGAGAAATCCTGAAACTTTCCAGTGAAACCAAAAAGTCCTTTTATTTCTCTACAACTTTGTGGAACATCATAACTTTCTATCTCTCGTCGTTTCAGAGATATATGAGTTTTTCCTAACCTTGCCCCACCTTTGCATGTGGGTCACATATATGAGATAAGCGGAGTACGCCTTTTGCGAATGTTAAGCAGCAGTATTCAACTTTAACGTTAATAACTCTTTAACGGTTGGTTGGATTGTCTTGTAGTCTTCGACAAACTTGTTAGGCATATTCTGCTTCCTAGGTCCGTGTTCGGAAGTTTACAGCGACCTCTAGGGGCGATAATGTGAACTGTGAGTGTTTCCCCATACATTTTGGCCAAAAATCCCATACAAACTTTAAGCTCGTTGGGGGAGGGGTTAGGGTTAACCGATTCCGCTCAAATTTGGACGTGTCACTTTTTCATGATTTGGAACGACGCTAGGGGTGTAGGATGTGAATTTTTTTTTCATATAAATCATTGTCACCCTAATATATATATATATATATATATATATATATATATATATATATATATATATATATATATATATATATATATATATATATATATATATATATATATATATATATATATATATATATATATATATATATATATATATATATATATATATATATATATATATATATATATATATATATATATATATATATATATATATATATATATATATATATATATATATATATATATATATATATATATATATTATATTTGTATTTGTATTTGTTTATTCAACGGACTAGTACAGTCTTATTGAAAACTTAAAACTAATACACAGCATTCTAATTTTGCAATAAACGTAAAGACAACAGTGAAACATAATTACAATTCACGAGAAATTAAAACAAAAACAATTAACAAGAAAACTTTGTAAACAGTGAAACAATCTCGGCAACATTAAAAACAACGGCTGGTTGGCATCCATGGTCGGTCTTTGTGAAAATCCCGAAATTCTCTAAATCGCACTCCGTATGGCCAGGTGCTGGAAGAGAGCGCGTTTTCTCATGCTTGCATCTAGGTTCACTTTGAATGAGACGTAGTCTAGCTTAGTAACGTCCTGGCTATTCGAAACAAGTTTTTTCACTTTTGCAGAACCATTCACGTTTAAGCATTCACTCACGAGAACCGAAACTTCTTGCTCGGTGACGTCGTTTTTGATATTTGACAAAAATAGTGTAAAGCTATCATTCGCAGATCTTCCGGGATGCATTGTTTCCGAGCAGTTGTTTGTCTTTGGAGAAGAATGGCAGGGTTTTGCTATTGAACTTTCATTGCGTTGCAAATGTAATGACGATTTCGTGCATTCTACAAGTTCAGTTATGGTAGCATTCAACGACTCGATGCTTTGCTTCAGACATTCTATGTCATTGTAGCGTTGTTTCTCTCGCATATCATAGGCGGATTTAATCGAACTGACTGTCTTGCAAAATCTTATATCCTCCAGCAGGTCACGGTAGTCATCACATACCCAAATTACATTCAGGCAGACAGACAATTCACTTTCCGTTAAGCCGGTGCTTTGTGGAAATAGCGAAATCCATCACAGAAGCCTTCACAAACTGCTGGGTCAGATTTACCAAGAGCCGCTCTACACTTTCTGCATGGTTTGTCTGCTAACTGATTCATGACAAGGTAGTAGAATTTTTCAAACAATGAGACGGAACAATGGAGATTTTGGTTTCGGCAGCGAAAGATGTAAACTGTTTTTTTTTCCGGTCGCGCACAATTTTTTCAAGCAGCAAATTAGTGCAGTCAAAACGTTGACCGTACGGCTACGATTTGGTACAATTTTCTGAACGATGTAAACGGTTTTACGGCGAGAACTAAGCAGATATGTCGGAGCACACGGATTTGCAACGCGTCGGTACGAATCAACAACAGACAACATTTATATATATATATATATATATATATATATATATATATATATATATATATATATATATATATATATATATATATATATATATATATATATATATATATATATATATATATATATATATATATATATATATATATATATATATATATATATATATATATATATATATATATATATATATATATATATATATATATATATATATATATATATATATATATATTGAGATGCGAGAAAAAAGGGAAAACTATGAATTTTCATAAAGGTATAAAAGGTTTAGCCATATTTTTATGAATTACTTGTTGTACTTTTACCGTAGTACAATGTCCAATTTGCAAAATCTACTTGTGAAAATAAAAAATATTAATAATTGTCGAAGCTATAGCAATTTCCGCAAAACGCGTTTTTTTAAAGAGGTTTGCCGTGACTACGATTCCAGTCCAACAGAAACCATCAAACTAAAAAAAATCATTAGTATATGTACCCGTGGTGTCCTTGAACAATAGATTTAAAAAAAATTCTTCTTTTTGGAAACGTAGACGATTTTTCCAAAAAAATCACTATTTTCACCCGAAAAAAATATTTAAAAAATCATAACAATTATATGAAAATTTTGACGAAAAATGGAATCGTTCAACGACACGGCTGTTATATTACGAACAAGTCAAAAAAAGTTTTGAGATCAGTTGAAAACTTTTCCGGCAATCGTCACCGCAAAGACGCTTTTAGGAGTCATGATTTCGAGACAATCGCATTTAAAGTTTCAATTATAAGCAACACCTCCATAAGGGAGCAAGATGAAAAACGATATAACTTTGCGTCCACTGCTCCGATCTCTATAAAAATTTGATCTAATATTCTTAAAAACGTCAGCTTTACGACAGAAGATTAAAAAATTTCGATTTTTTGGCCGACCTCAACATATATAACCCCTTAATTAGAGGCAAATTTTATAATTATTTGTCCCAGGTATTGCTATCAAATGTACATACACTACCAGTCAAAAGTTTAAGTTCACTTGCTTTTTTTAATTTTACATAATTGAGTGGGTTTCTCAGTAGACTTTGTCAAGCACGTACGTTTTGACTATATTATATTACTACGCGCTACTGGTCACCGTGTAGGAGGGGGTTTGACGCTTTTGGGTGACGCATAGATCATAAACAAACTTGTTATGACAGGTTGTATTCTTTCGATGCGTCGAGTACATAATACACGTGTAACATCTTAGTGCAGTGAGAGCTCACTCCGAAAATTATATTCCAAATCGTTTTTATATTTGTCTTTATTAAAAGGTAAGATAAAGATTTTTATATTGAAAATCGTAACTGTTGAAAAAAATATCTATTCAAATTGACCTAATTTGAAGATTTTCATCTCATTATTGAATAGTGAAAAAACTACAAGGGGCAGCCCTATGGGGTTGCACGAGCTGTAGACGTAGGACTATACTACTTGATGTAAAATATTTATTTTATTAGTACATTTATAGTAATAATAAATCAAACATATTTCTTACGTATGGTTTAATCACAACCAATCAACATCGAATATTACATATTGAAACAAACCTTCTTGGTTTTCAGGTCATTTCATTTGTAGTAGGTGATCGAATCCGATTAAACTTATTTAAGAAGATCTGAAGAAAGAAGACAGAAAACTGTGACCGAACTAATATCTGGAACTAAAGCTTTATAGCATAAGATTAGCTTGCAAAAACTTTTCGATTGTGTGAGGTAAAAACCCGGACCAAGAAAAATCAAATTTTAGGCAAAATAATCACATTTCATGTATAGAGCAAGCATTCTAGTTATATTTTGCCATTATTGTAACTTTCCTAAAGTACGCATATAAATATAGCGAATGCATTATCGAAACTATAAATATACAAGAATCGAAAACAATTTTATAAATGGACAAGATGCGTTTTTTCAAGAGGCAGTGTATTCATTCATAAATAGGCTTTGTAGTATGTACCTAATAGTAGAATCAAAGTACTATAGGCTGAGTGGAAATGAATCACGTGATGAGGAAATGAATTGATCGAACGTAAATAATAAACGTTCGTTGTGCAATTTAGTAACAAATTAGATCTACACAGTCACAGTCGCATTTACTGGGTAGCGGCTGTGAAAACACACAGCGCAGTGATCTGCTTCGCCTGCTGTTCAACAGGCAACTGAACTGCTCTGGCGAAATCCGTCCGTTTAAATAGTCGATGATGACGTCATTCATAGAAGCGTAGCGCGTTAGGTACACAAATCTGTCGTGCTGGACTAGGGAAGCGCTATCTTCTGTGTGTACATGCGCGATATTTTGACTAGGTTGTTCATTATTTCAATTTTTAATGCCATGATACCAAAAATCTTTGGGTTTATCAATTGGAATCCATTTTTAGAAGTATTTCGGGGCGATATGCGCAAAAAATTTGAAAATTTATCGTCAGATGGCTGAATTATATGCGTTTAAAGTTGGACCACTTTTCGTTACATACCATTTTTGTAGAATTTGCAACGTGCACCCCTATATCGAAAACAAAGACGTAGTCCTACTTCAAAAACTTCATATTTTATGTCTATCGTAGAGAAATGGATCGAAAAATAATTATAAATAATAATTTTATTTTTACATTTTAACAACATTCAATTAGTTAGAGATGACTGGGTAGGGGAAGTTATGAAAATTAGAGCCATAGCACTCAAGTGAGAGCAAGGATGTGAAGTAAACAGATCGGAAAACTACATTAGGTCATTAGAACAGGCTTAATATCATACGAACTTAATTTTTGTCTTCTGTTAATGAGGGTCGAGCTTAGGCAGCATAACTACGAATCACCCGAGTTCACTAGCATGTGTCCTGGTATAGACAGGCAAGTCCATCTTTACCGTGACAACCACATGCTAGTGAACACGGGTGATTCGTAGTTATGCTGCCTAAGCTCGACCCGCATTAGCAGAAGACATAAATTAAGCCCGTACGATATTAAGTCTGTTCTATTGACCCTGCCACTTCTAGTTTTCCGATCTGTTTACTTCACTTCATTGCTCTCACTTGAGTACTATGGCTTTAATTTTCATAACTTTCCCTACCCAGTAATCTCCAGCTAATTGAATGTCGTTAAAATGTAAAAATGAAAATGTGACTAACATAGTCGATATAAAAAGGAAAAAAAATAAATAAATAATAATTACTAACAATAAACGTAGAAAACCATAGCTTTTTGAGGATTATATTAACATAGTAGGGTAAACTTTTGACTAGTAGTGCACATAAGATTTTCCTCTGAATACTATTGGTTACATATTTCCTAAACAATCATTATCTCATGCCAATGATCTATATTTATGTTACCTACAGAAACATATTCCTTGCATTCGGATGAAATAATTTTGGAATGTCGTGTTAGGGGTTCCCCTCGACCAAATATTGCGTGGATTAAAGATGGTGAATACATCATACCTGGTGATAAATATGAACAGTACGATCACGTTGATGGCACCTGTAAGCTCATTATTGCAACACCTGGCGAAACAGATTCTGGAACATACACGTGTGAAGCCGAAAGCGGAGGTTGTAGTGATGCAATTAGTCACAATGTACATTTTGTTGGAAAAGAAAAGATCATGCTAGAACGAACACATCATTTCTATCACCGCAATCCTAATTTACCACACTTTTATTTGACCCTGGCAGACTATTCGATCCCATCCGGAGGAAACATTTGCTTAGTAGTTGAAGTTCAAGGCAACTGTGAAGTGCAATGGTATAAAGACAAACAGGAAATTAAAGGAAGGCCACCAAAAGTGCGGTTCTATAGCGATGGGACTGGTATCTTTGCCTTATGCATTTCGGCAGCAACAATGGATGCTTCCGGTCGTTACACTTGCAAAGCAAGTAATTCATTTGGGAAAGCCGAATCTTCATCTAATGTAGATGTTATCAATCCAAATGCTATTAAAGGAGCAAAACCGCCAATATTCATGGCTAGGCCACAACCGGAAATAAAGATCCGACAGGGACAAGAAATCTCAATGGCTTTCAAATTAATTGGTGATCCGAAACCAAAAAGTAAGTTTGTTAGTACTTAGTTCAATGTTCAAGAAGGAGATTGGTAGTGTGTTCCGTAATGATAGTGTTATCATTGTTGTATGCAATAAATGTTTCGCCCAAAAATGAATTTCATTACCATTTGTCTTTTCGTTACTTCCTTTGTTATTAAAAGCATATAAAACATCACAATCAAACGCAAAGCCTTAAGCTACCAGTACACTGTTTGTCATAGCGTCAAATATTTGACTTCTTTCGTGAAATAAATTTGAACTGCTGTGGACTGGCTTTTCAAATATTTGATCGAACACAGTTTGCCCAACTTTTTATTCGTGTTTGTCAAAGCGATTATTTGTCGATTTGTCAAACAGTGTACTGACCAGTTTGTCAAAAATTCAAACAGCGTAATGCTGCAGTTTGTCAAACTTGTTGATGGAAAAGTTTGTCAAACTTGTTTATGGATAGGGTAACCATACGTCCTGGTTTCCCAGGACATGTCCTGGTTTTACATTGGCTGTCCTGGTGTCCTGGGAAGTCGAGAAAAATGCTTGATTTGTCCTGGTTTTTCTCCTGTAAGCCTAATATATTTCTATTTATTCAGTCTTCGCTTTTCACTATGCTCCAGATGCAGTTACGACAAACTGCAATCATAACTGCAACGTATACTCATCCTCAATCGGAATGCGACAAAAAAACTTAATTCAGTCGAATCTCTCAATTGTACCTTCCGATGATTTTTTTTAATCTCTCAGTAGGGCCTCGTCAATATCGATGAAACAATGTTTACCAGCGCTTCTTCTTGGCTTAAATCGTCTTTCAATCCGGGACCCGAAGAATTCCGTTTGGTACCACTGAAAAGACACATCGGCGTTTTGGTTCTTCTGCTTCTACTTGAGTTCTCTTGCTAGTGGATTTTTTCGTCTTACTGGAAATCTATTCCATAAAAAGAAAAATAGCAGTACCTAATCAGTCGCTTTGCTTGTTAACAGTGCAGTGAATCAAACGAACGTTTCTACCTAAAGTCTGCTGTCTTTATGTACCGTGTCAGTACTATGAAGAAGCAAAACAATCGAATAATGAAATTCGCCCCAAGCCAGTGTGAACAATAAAGCAGCGTTACTTTCATCGGTGCGATATCGATCTTTCATTTCAAGATGTTTGAAACTCAACAGCAAATTTGCAAATGCAGTTTAGACTAACGGAAGTCGTTGTTATACAAGCCCCCCACACTCGTTACTGATAACGTTTAAAACTTTGGCCATAACGGAAAGCTACGTTATGGAAGACAACATGCAATACGTCGTTGAGTATGATAATGTTAGGACCAAGATACCCGTTTATATTGACAATGGTAAGATTGATATGCGTGTACACGATCTACACCTGGGTACTACTAATATTTTTTTTACAATCATCATGTCGGAATACGTAACGGTGGAATCCTCTAAGTCTGAAACCTGGAGAAATTTTTTCTAGGTATTTCCAACGGTGTTTGTTTCGTTGGAATGCGAGTGACGAAACCCATTTCCGTCATATCTTAACCTTCAATTCAAAGCAAAATGCGTGACCAAATCGCAAATCACGTTTTGCACGTATGAAGGACAGACCCCTGCGTGCCCTACGTTTCACATATTTACACAAACCTCTAACGAAGCAATATCAACTGCAAGCATACCCATCACACAGCCCTTCATCAACATCAATTAAATCTCAAACCACCGCAGTTGCAATTCAGGGACTAACGAATACTGAAACAACAGAACCTACGCACAACGTGAACGATCATTGTGATGCGCCTATTACTTCCCAATCAACTTCCAGCTCCACCTATAATAAAGGAAATAACAAAGAACACGGATAAGCGATCATGACCCGTAGGCCCCACAAACAACTCAAACCAGGTAATCGTGAAAGCCCATACAACATTAACAGCGAGGATAGCATGAACGAAAACGATAAAGCGAGAGAAAGCGGACTAAGTGATCCACAAGCAACAAGAAGCAATGGAGTAAATACATCTTCAACAAGAAATAAGATCTTTACGCAAAGTAACAAATCGCGTATACAAGATCCGATGGATATACAATAAAATTCGATTTATTTATTTTTATTCACAGATTGATAATATTAAAAAATTCACGGCTCAGGTAATGCATTGAGGCGTGTCAAATAATCGAAATAGCTAATAGACGATTAACATGCCTTCACGCCTGGACGCTGAACAGCGACCAGTCGCTGAGTCTACCATCCTGCATAACAGGGAGTATGGAATGTCGCGCTCAAACCAGTGCTGCTTTCAAAATCAGTTACTTATTTCTGCTTGTATTTACCGAATTCAGATTCACCGCCTCCCTCATTCATTAACTTCCCAACTGACTAAAACTTCATGCAGAATGGAATGATTGAGTGCAGAGGAAATATAAATTCCTTCACCAACCGAAGCATTTATTTGTTTTTATGTGAATAGTTTGAAGGCACAAGCTGGCATCTTCTATATTTTCGAGCGTAAGTGAACTGCATAATCTATATCTGGTGCACTTTTGCTCAATAATCCTTCTCATAGGTAGAATGGACACAAAATTCAACAAACCAAACATGTCCGAACCTGAATGCGCTGTGTCGGGAAAACGAATGACGTGGGAAACGAACCAAACATTTCATTCATCGCGACGGGCATGAATTGTTTTTTTTTCTTTCAAGTTTACACAGGGATATCAATTTTTTCAAGCTCGGGCTCAAACTGATATTATTTATAACAAGTTATCTGCCAGTTTTCATATAACAATCGATTGAACGGAGAAATTTTTGGTAACAGCGGTAGGTTTTGCAGCTCTCAAATCGAGAGATAATGGTTGTCATTAGAGATTGCCAGGCATAGCACAGGGAAGCTACTTGGGATCGCTGATGTTTATGATTTACGTCAATGTCGTTTGTTGATGGTGATGTAGCAAGAACTATCTTTGTGTAAATCCGAAAAAGGTCTTGGTGATCGAATTACGATGAAAGACTTTCCGGCAGAGCTCTTCCTACCAGAACTTTTTTAAAGTCGAAGCACTGCCTGCCAGACCCCAGAACCTTTTAACTGCCGAAAACATGCAGAAAAGGCAATGTCGATTGAGAGGTAACGGGGGGAAGCTGTACCCTTTCGACTGTCTTGGTTTTTTATTCGTCTGATATGGTCACCCTGTTTATGGAGAAGTTTGTCAAACTTGTCGAAGTTGAATTTTGACAAACATGCTTTGCTCATTCACGATAGCAAAATAACAGAGTAACAGAGAATATTGATTGGCGTTTGTTTTGATTTGAATACAATCTGCATATTATGCTTCAAATGAGGTCAAAAATAAGTTATAAATCCAAAAAGCAAAATATGTGATTCATATAGAGAGAAATAAAATTCGAAAATGCACCCGGTAAAGGTAGGTATATTGAAAATGTACACTGATTTTAATCAAATATCCACTTTGCTAATTTCGCTTTTTCATGTAGAACAAATCAACATTTTTAATTCCAATGAAATAATGGAAACGAGCTGCTGTGATAATCATATCAGCGTTGCTCGTATTACAAGACCATTAAACCAGACGAGTTGGCAAATATCCGATGTACGGACGAACAAAACATTCTCAAAAATATATGGAAAACCTTAGCCTGGGAGCCAACAACAGCAATTTTGGAGCAGATATCAATAGTGTCGTTACAATATACAAAGCTTTCCACTTTCAGTTTCGTATAACAATTTAGGCCTGGCAGATTAATTGTCAGAAGTATGACCGCCAGGCGCTCCTAGATAGATTGACAATATTAGTACGACAAAGAAAGTGGTGTTGGTGACAATCACCAGGTATAACCTAGCTCTTTTTTCCTATCCAAAAAGGATCGGGCTATATCTTCGATAACGCCAAAAAAATCCGCGAATGATTCGCAGATTATTTTGGGAATGAAGGGGATTTCACTTGGCAATATAAGCACAGAGAACAGACATATAAGCTAGAACAAATTTTCCCGAAAAACCTGTGTAAACATTTAAATGAAAATACGATGCAAATCGCCATCGCATACAGGTTCGCATGCGTGAGTCACCGTTGTATCCAAGTTTGCATACAAGTCCTGTACACTCATGCAGACATCATTCGTTATCGAGCACTCAGTCGAGATAGAAGTCTTTTGTCATCGGTCCGTACACTCTATAGCGACAAATAGTGTTAATCCGCGTTCAAGGTTATTCGCACACTCTACGCCTAGTTGAGGTTTCAGTATTTTTTCCCTTCTTTTGTGTTTCTGTTTCTGTACCGTTAGCCGGTCAGTGAAGTGAAGTAGTGTTCTTCTAGTAAGCCGTCTGGATACCGTTACCTACACAAGCTAAGTATTAGTTTTCGTTTCCCCTTCTTGGTTGTCTTAATAACGTGCACTGGGCAATAGGCCCGCGCAAAAATGACTTCCACTGACGGCGGTTCGTCTCAAGGTGAGATGGACGTCGAAACAAAATCGGCTCCCCGGCTCAAAGTATATCCAAGCTCGGCCACCGGGCCATTCGTGATCTTGTTTCGGACCAAAGAAAAAAAGTGTTTGAATCTGTTGCAGATTTCTCGGGTTCTGGCGGATCGGTATTCGGCCGTGACAGAGATATCGAAAATTCGCCCTGATAAGCTTCGGGTGGTTGTTAACAGTTTGACTCAGGCAAATGATATTGCTGGCTACGAGCCCTTTACGAGGGAGTACAGGGTGTATATTCCAGCTAGCAGGGTTGAAGTCAGTGGGGTCGTTTCCGATTCGAGTCTGAATTGCGAGGACCTGCTAAAATATGGGACTGGCTGTTTCAAAGACCCCATGCTTAAGCCAGTGAAGATTCTGGAATGCAAACGTTTGCATTCAGCATCAGTCGCAGCTGACGGCAAGAAAACATACGTCAACTCAGACTCTTATCGGGTGACCTTCGCCGGCTCTGCCCTGCCCAATTACCTGCTCTTTGACAAGGTTCGTCTACCTGTTCGTCTCTTTGTGCCGCGGGTCATGAACTGTACTAATTGCAAACAATTGGGACACACAGCCTCCCATTGTAGCAATAAAGCCCGCTGTGGGAAATGCGGTGGGAATCATGCGGATGATTCCTGTGGTAGAGATGTCGAAAAGTGTCTCTACTGTGGGGGAAACCCACATGATCTCCCTTCATGTCCCGCGTACAAACAGCGCGAGGAAAATCTTAAGCGTTCCCTTCAGGGACGCTCTAAGCGATCTTTTGCAGAAATGCTTAAGATAGCTACGCCACCTGTCTCTACGAACATCTTTACCAACTTGTCTACTGACGAAGGCGACTGTGATGAACCCCAGGAGGGAACATCTTCTGCTGTGCCTAGAAGTAGTAGAAAAAGGAAGAACATTTCCTCTTCCAAGCTTCGTCGTAAAGGCCAGAAGGTGTCTCTTCATGGTCCCCCTAAAATAACTACTTAAGGAAGTACTGTTGTAAAACCGAAGCAAGTCACTCCCGGTCTCAGTAACCTGAGCTCAGAAAAGGAGTTCCCAGCACTTCCAGGAACATCAAAAACCCCAAGTGTTCCCATATCTCAGCCAGAGAAAGAAAACAGTGCTGGTTTAATAAATTTCTCTGACATTGTGGACCGTATTCTTACAGCGTTGAACATTTCTGACCCCCTTAAAAGTATCTTGATAAGCTTTCTCCCCGCAGTAAAAACATTTTTGATGCAGTTCACTGCGAAATGGCCCCTCCTTTCAGCGATTGTATCCTTCGATGGCTAATTCATCGAACGAGGTCAAGGATTTAATCACTGTTCTACAGTGGAATTGCAGAAGTATTATCCCGAAAATCGATTCGTTTAAAATCTTACTAAATAATTTGAAATGCGATGCATTTGCCCTATGCGAGACATGGCTCACTTCAGAAATAACCCTACACTTTCACGATTTTAATATTATTCGCTTGGATCGAGAAGACTCTTACGGAGGAGTACTTTTGGGGATCAAAAAGTGCTATTCTTTCAATCGGATCGACCTCCCCTCGACACCAGGCATTGAAGCTGTCGCTTGCCAAACCAGAATTAAAGGCAAAGACCTTTGCATTGCTTCCACCTACATCCCCCCTAGAGCCTCAGTTAGCCACCGACGGCTTTGCGATATTGCGGAACTCCTCCCCGCACCGAGGCTAGTTTTAGGTGACTTCAACTCCCACGGCACGGCATGGGGTTGCCTTCATGACGATAATCGATCTACCCTACTCCATGAGCTTTGCGACAACTTCAATATGACCATTTTGAATACGGGTGAAATGAGACGGATTCCTGCCCCTCCAGCGCGTCCGAGCGCCTTAGACCTGTCTCTCTGCTCGACATCGCTGCGGTTAGATTGCATGTGGAAGGTAGTCTCTGATCCCCACGGCAGCGACCATCTGCCAATCGTAATTAATATTGCTAACGGTTCAGGGCCACCGAATACAATCAATGTTTCGTATGACCTCACACGAAATATTGATTGGAAGAGCTACGCGTCCGCGATATCCGAAAAAGTAGAATCGACACAAGAGCTTCCTCCGGAGGAAGAGTACGGGTTCCTGGCTGGCTTGATTCTCGATACCGCGATTCAAGCTCAGACTAAACGCGTACCAGACGCGAATTCACGCGGGCGTCCTCCCAATCCATGGTGGGACAAAGAGTGCTCAGACGTGTACGCGGAGAAGGCCGCTGCGTATAAGACCTTCCGGGACGACGGGCTGCCAGCTAGCTACCGACAGTACGCGATGGCGGAAACGCGCATGAAGAGTTTGATAAAAGCCAAAAAACGTAGCTACTGGCGCCGGTTCGTCGACGGACTAACGAGAGAAACATCGATGAGCACTCTTTGGAGTACGGCCCGGCGCTTACGAAATCGAAACAGTACCAATGAGAGCGTGGAATATTCAAACCGTTGGATATTCGATTTTGCCAAGAAGGTTTGTCCGGATTCCGCCCCGGCACAGAAGATCTACCGCGCCGCGTCCCCTCACAATAACGCGAACGAAACAACGTTTTCGATGGTGGAGTTCTCACTTGCTCTCTTATCATGTAACAATAAAGCCCCAGGGCCAGACAGAATCAAATTTAACTTGTTAAAGAATCTGCCAGACTCTGCCAAGAGACGCTTGTTGAATTTATTTAATAAGTTTCTTGAGGGTAATATTGTCCCTCATGACTGGAGGCAAGTGAAGGTCATCGCCATTCAAAAACCAGGAAAACCAGCCTCCGACCACAACTCGTATCGACCGATTGCGATGCTGTCCTGTATCCGAAAGTTGTTCGAGAAAATGATCTTGTTTCGCCTCGACAATTGGGTTGAAGCAAATGGCTTACTGTCAGATACACAATTTGGTGTCCGCAAAGGTAAAGGGACGAACGATTGTCTTGCGTTGCTCTCAACAGAAATTCAAATGGCTTATGCTAGCAAAGAGCAGATGGCATCAGTTTTCCTAGATATAAAGGGGGCTTTTGACTCAGTTTCTATCAAAATTCTTTCTGAGAAGCTGCACCAGCATGGTCTTTCACCGACTCTAAACAACTTTTTGCTAAACTTGCTGTCTGAAAAACATATGCATTTTTCGCATGGTGATTTATCGACATCACGAATTAGCTACATGGGTCTTCCCCAGGGCTCATGTCTAAGCCCCCTTCTCTATAACTTTTACGTGAATGACATTGACGAATGTCTTGTCAATTCCTGCACGCTAAGGCAGCTTGCAGATGACGGTGTGGTCTCTATTACAGGTCCCAAAGCCGTCGATCTGCAAGGACCATTGCAAGATACCTTGGACAATTTGTCTGCTTGGGCCCTCCAGCTAGGTATCGAGTTCTCCACGGAGAAAACTGAGCTAGTCGTATTTTCAAGGAAGCGTGAACCAGCGCAACTACAGCTTCAATTAATGGGTCAAACTATTGCTCAGGTTTCAACTTTCAAATATCTAGGGGTCTGGTTCGACTCTAAAGGAACCTGGGGATGTCACATTAGGTATCTGAAACAGAAGTGCCAGCAAAGGATCAACTTTCTCCGTACAATAACCGGAACATGGTGGGGTGCCCACTCAGGAGACCTGATCAGGCTGTACCAAACAACAATATTGTCGGTGATGGAGTACGGGAGTTTCTGTTTCCGCTCCGCTGCGAACATACATTTCATCAAACTAGAGCGAATCCAATATTGTTGTTTGCGTATTGCTTTGGGTTGCATGCACTCGACACATACGATGAGTTTAGAAGTGCTGGCGGGCGTCCTTCCGCTGAAAAATCGATTTTGGGAACTCTCATATCGATTGCTCATCCGATGCGATATCTTGAACCCGTTAGTAATTGCAAATTTCGAAAGGCTTGTCGAGCTCAATTCTCAAACCCGATTTATGTCCTTGTACTTCGATTACATGGCACAAAATATCAATCCTTCTTCATACTATCCCAAACGTGTCAATCTCTTTCATGCTTCTGATTCAACTGTATTCTTCGACACATCCATGAAAGACGAGATTCGTGGAATCCCGGATCACATACGTCCGCAAGTGATCCCAAGCATCTTTCATAGTAAATTTCGAGAAGTCGACTGCAACAAGATGTTTTACACCGACGGGTCACGCCTCGACGGCTCCACTGGCTTCGGTATATTCAATCAAAACCTCACCGCCTCATTCAAACTCAATGATCCTGCTTCAGTTTACGTCGCAGAACTTGCTGCTATTCAGTATACCCTTGGGATCATTGATACTTTGCCCACCGATCATTACTTTATTATCTCGGATAGCCTCAGCTCAATCGAGGCTCTCCGTTCAATGAAACCTAGAAAGCACATTCCATATTTTCTGGGGAAAATCTGGGAGCGCCTGCGTGCTTTGTCTGTAAGATCGTACAAGATTACCTTAGTTTGGGTTCCCTCGCATTGCTCCATTCCAGGTAATGAAGAAGCGGACTCTTTAGCTAAGGCGGGCGCTGTACAAGGTGACATATATGAAAGATCAATTAGCTTCAGCGAATTTTTCAGTATCACTCATCAGAGAACCCTCGAAAGTTGGCAAACTTCATGGAGCAATGGTGAACTGGGAAGGTGGCTACATTCGATAATCCCTAAGGTATCGACGAAACCTTGGTTCAGAGGGATGGATGTGGGTCGGGATTTCATTCGCGTGATGTCTCGGCTCATGTCCAATCACTACACGCTGGACGCACATCTCCGGCGTATTGGGCTCGTTGATAGCGGTATCTGCGCTTGTGGCAACGGTTATCACGAAATCGAACATGTTGTCTGGGCATGCGCCGAGTACTGTTCTGCCAGATCTCAACTATTCGATTCCCTTCGGGCCCGAGGAAGATCACCCAATGTCCCGGTTCGAGATGTACTAGCAAGCCGCGATATTCTCTACATGTCCCTTATATACACGTTCCTCAAAACCATCAATATCCAAATTTAAATGCCCCTATCTTTTCTCTTATTATTCCCAGAAGTGCCCTCTTCCGCCTACCGTACCCTAACGATGGTTTGATACGACTTCAAGACGAGACAAAACATCTGTCGAATGAACCAACAACACGAGATCTACAGTACAACATCACACACGCAGCGCGGTGTGTTCCCGATCCGTATCTGAGCCGTACTACGAAATCGTCTGGAGGAACCCCTGCCGGCTCGAGGAAAACCGCCCGGCGTCCCAATACTTGATACATCCGTTCGAATCTGTAATCCTGGTCGTTGATTCCTGATGCCGGAAACTGAAAGTTTATATTCCCCCCCCCCCCGTTCACTCTTGTCCACCCTCTCTCCCATGTCTCTGATACACAGATATATGACTTCACCCCTTCTCCCCTTGAATATCTTCCCAAAACTTATGTGCCCCCCTATCTTCTAGTGTTAGTTGATCAATCCGTTCGAATCTGTAATCCTGGCCGTTAATTCCTGATGCCGGAAACTGAAAGTTTATATCTCACCCCCCCCCCCCCCCCCCCCTTCAGCCTTGTCCGCTCTCCCTCCCATGTCTCTTATACACAGATGTATGACTTCACCCCCCTTCTCCCCTTGAATATATTCCCAAAACTTAAGTGCTTAGTTTTAGTTGATCAATATTTAATCTCGTTAAGAAATGCCCAACAGTACCACTACTTTAAAATAGCCCTAATTAATTCCCCTTAATCTTGAACCACTCTTTTTAGTTATTTCTAGTTAATAAGCTTGTAAAATGTTCCGCTTAGTTAATAATTAATTTCTCCTACAATCTCCCTTCTAAAAATCATAAAGTGAATTACTATACAATGAACACACAAAATGACCCGTCCCCCAAATCTTACGAATATTATATTATACCCTCTTTTATATGTATAAGTTAGCTGTAAAGTTTTTTTTTTAGTTTCATTATATAAAACAAAATAATATTGAAATGTGTAACCCCCTAGTTTTAAGAAATTCAAAATGTAAAACAATGAAAAAATGGCACCTTTAAGCTAACGCATACGTGCCTTATCAAATAAACAAATTGAAAAAAGTCCTGTATACTCAAGTTTTTTTACGCGGTTTTTTTTGCGCGGTATTTTTTACACGGTTTTTTTACGCGGATTTTCAAATTTACGCGGTTTTCATTTACGCGGATTTTGAAATTTACGCGGTTTTCATTTACGCGGATTTTGAAATTTACGCGGTTTTCGTTTACGCGGATTTTGAAATTTACGCGGTTTTCATTTACGCGGATTTTGAAATTTACGCGGTATCCATCAACGAGGTTCCCTTTAACGCGGATTCTTAAATTTAAGTGGCCTTCATTTACGCGGATTTTGAAATCACGGCGGTTTTCATTTACGCGGATTTTGAAATTTACGCGGATTTCGAAATTTACGCGGTTTTCATTTACGCGGATTTTGAAATTTACGCGGTTTTCATTTACGCGAATTTTGAAATTTACGCGGTTTTTATTTACGCGGCCTGTATCCCCCGCGTAAAAAAAACCTGAGTGTATAGCGATTTCTGGCCGATTGAAGCGCCGACCAGTGGAAAGTTGCTACTTGCTGTTGTCATTTCAAAGTGGCAGTTTAATTTCTTACACAAGTTAAAAACTTTACTTGTATGTCAGTTCTCAGTGATAATTTAGAAATTTAGGATAATTTTGTTTTAACCTTTTTCTTATATTTTTTGAATAAATTATTGAATTTAATACTGTGTTTGTTTTTTAATATCAAATATATGCTTCTTTCCTTAATCCCTGGGCAGGTAATTCAGAATTTCCGGTGGTATATTGATTCGCTTGGTGGACGATTGGCTTGACATTGGGTGCGATTGATTTGTGGGTGGTTGCCACCAGAGATTGAGGCGACGTAAAATAAAAGTGGCAAGAATAAAACGTGCCTCGTAAAATTAGGTTAAAACCCGGGCTTGGAAATAGAATTCTCTCGAACAGGTCGGATTTGATCGGGGTAGTGGCGTAGCCAAGGGGGGGGGGGGGGGGGGGGGGGTTGGGGGTTAAAAACCCCTCCAAACCAAAATTATTCAATTGCAGAAAAAATAGTTTGATGCTGACTAGTTTACTAAATATTTAAATAATAATTTAAAATTTATTATCTGTTCATTACATTGCGAACCTGATGTTTTAAACGTTATGGGGACTTTTTGTGAATTGTGAGAATGGGATCTTGTAACTAATATTTTAGTGAGGATCCTATAGTAGATAAATCATGTAAATATCAATCAAAATAGCTCAATGAAAACGCCTACATAGAAACTGATGAAAAATGGCATTTTACGCTTGTCTCTAACAGGTCAGAATTGGTTTTTATGCGCATTTGATTTTTTTTTTGGGTTATCACTTATATAAAGTGCCACTAGCTAAGATTGGTAATGAAAAAAATTGAAAATTTTTCACGTTTTTCGCTATTAAGGCGAAAGGTTACAGGATCGGCTGCGGCGCTTTCTTAAATTTTTAAAACTTTTACGTAAAAGATATCAACAATCCCTCTCGTGTAAAGTTGCGCAAGGAATTAAGCTATTTTTTGGTATAACTAAAATTTTAAAATTTTGATGATTACTCACGGCTAGCATTTTCTAGATCGAACCAAAATATCTCCGATATTTTATTCAAAAGTACCCCATATTATTGCATAGGATTGTAGCTTGCTTTGTGTAGAATTTTTCGTTCGCTTACATTATATAGCTACGATGCTTCGTTTTTGAGTTATTCATATTTTAGTAAAGTTGATGAAATACCCATATTTGCAGCCACATTTCTACCAAATGCCGTATGTCGTGCCTCGTAAAATTAGGTTAAAACCCGGGCTTGGAAATAGAATTCTCTCGAACAGGTCGGATTTGATCGGGGTAGTGGCGTAGCAAAGGGGGGGGGGGGGTTGGGGGTTAAAACCCCCTCCAAACCAAAATTATTCAATTGCAGAAAAAATAGTTTGATGCTGACTAGTTTACTAAATATTTAAATAATAATTTAAAATTTATTATCTGTTCATTACATTGCGAACCTGATGTTTTAAACGTTATGGGGACTTTTTGTGAATTGTGAGAGTGGGATCTTGTAACTAATATTTTAGTGAGGATCCTATAGTAGATAAATCATGTAAATATCAATCAAAATAGCTCAATGAAAACGCCTACATAGAAACTGATGAAAAATGGCATTTTACGCTTGTCTCTAACAGGTCAGAATTGGTTTTTATGCGCATTTGATTTTTTTTTTTGGGTTATCACTTATATAAAGTGCCACTATAAACACTCATAGTAATAGACTCGCGGATGTAAAAACCGCAAAACTGGCAACTAGAAAAACAAGCATGTTAAACTGGCATCACCCAAAAATGTGCAAGCTCGAACGTGCTCGACTGTATTCGATCATCTGGTTTTATCAAAATAATTTTTCAAGTGGTTCAATATATGAATCAAAAGAGAAGTTATACGTTTGATACTGAGCAACAATTAAGAAAAGAAAAAAAAATTCAATTTCAAACACAAAGTTGATGAAAAAAGCATAAGTAAAATGATTTTTATGCAGTTATAGTGAACACATTAAAGAAAGATATTTAAATAACATTTAAAATACTAATACGAACATGAAAAGTGAAGCCTACTGTGAATAACAAAATATATTTTTTAAACAAAATCGCAATACTTATTCTCCTTGTTTGCATTGTATGACGTCATGCTCGTTTGGCTCCGGTTTTTGACAGTTTGGTTGGCTCGATAAAAGTATCTCCGCTGGTCTATTACTATGAGTGTCTATAAGTGCCACTAGCTAAGATTGGTAATGAAAAAAATTGAAAATTTTTCACGTTTTTCGCTATTAAGGCGAAAGGTTACAGGATCGGCTGCGGCGCTTTCTTAAATTTTTAAAACTTTTACGTAAAAGATATCAACAATCCCTCTCGTGTAAAGTTGCGCAAGGAATTAAGCTATTTTTTGGTATAACTAAAATTTTAAAATTTTGATGATTACTCACGGCTAGCATTTTCTAGATCGAACCAAAATATCTCCGATATTTTATTCAAAAGTACCCCATATTATTGCATAGGATTGTAGCTTGCTTTGTGTAGAATTTTTCGTTCGCTTACATTATATAGCTACGATGCTTCGTTTTTGAGTTATTCATATTTTAGTAAAGTTGATGAAATACCCATATTTGCAGCCACATTTCTACCAAATGCCGTATGTCCAGTCTAACTTCAGTGAAAACGAATACAAAGCGCACGCGCATGCAAGATGTCGGTTTTGTGCCAGACCGGACTAAGCGATATTACATTGATACAGAGAAAAACGTGTACAAAGATTGAATCTTTGCATTCTTTACGGTATTATCCGCAATGGACTCGTTTCATAATTCATGCTAATGATAATATTTTTCAAATCCGGCGCAAATGAAATGTAGCTGAAGAAGAAATTATTGATTCAATCCTATCATTTTCTTTTCTTTTGAGATTTTGCTACTTAGTCCGGTCTGACTTTACACCGATCATATAGCACAATGGTGAAACAGGTAAGAAATCACAAATGTCGGTTAGCCGCATGCTACCGCATGGTTGCAGCCACGTGTTTCCCCATTGATGATTTCTATAGTCTGACTGTTGGTTTGAATATTTCATTCTTTCCGATATGTTATTATAGTTACTAAACTGCCTGGGCGTTCAATAATAAGGGATGCCGTTGAGGTGGAGCTTCCATACTGCATTGTCAGTAGCTTTTCGCAAGTTCTTGAGAGGTGAAAATTTGGTTACCCTCCCACTAATGAAGAATAAATAGACGATAAACTGCTTGCCGGGGAAATAAACGCACAATTCAAATGTTTGTATTTACCAGGCTGCTGATGTCAGCTTGTGAGAATTATAGGTGATTTTCCGTAAATGTTTGAGAGCAAAATTCTTCATTCTATGTTTGAATGAAGAACTTTTCTCCCAAACCTTTACACAAAATCACATTTTGGAGAGCATACTTCAGCATAGTATGCATATGTATCATTAGTCGATTGTTCGATCTAGTAAAAGCTTCTGCTAAATCGAGAGAGATTTTGAAAATGGCTGTAGTTTTTAAATGTCCGTGTTTGTTTTTGCAGATATACGTTTCACTACGTTCTTATTGCAGTTTACTCTTCATATAAAATAATAAGGGAGTAGTACACATGTCCCATCTATAACAAAGGTGATAAGCTGGATTGTTGCAAGTACCAGTCAATCACATTGCTGAGTGCCACCTACAAAGTGTTCACCGCTGCCCATAGAGAAAAATGGGGAATTCAGAGCAGGTTTTACTGGGGCATGCATCATAACAAACGAAATATTTTCGATTCGACTAGTCTTTCAAAAATGTTGCAATTACAACGTGCCACCTGTTTATAGATTTCAAAGCCGCATATGATACAATCGATTGAGATCACCTATGGGATCTAATACACGAATATGGGTTTCTAGCTAAACCGACATATTTGATCAAATCGACTATGGATCGAGTGATGTGTTACGTCCGAGTATCGGGGACACTATCAAGTTCTTTTGAAACTCAGGAAGGACTATCTAATGTTTAATATCTTCGGAAAAAAATGCGGTAATAAATGGTAATAAATATGTACACGAGAGCAAGAGGTTCGAAGGAAGAAACATTACACCTTATGCTCATATGCTCGGTTCTAAACCAAGAGGCGTGATATACGATCATGTCAATCATCATTTCAACACTCTAATAACCAGACCTCGAAAGTGAAATTTCCATCTCGTTACATCTTAGCAGTTTAGAAAATATTGCAAACTACTATTTTTTTGGGCTATCTAGACTACTGTATTACTACTACTGCATTTAGATGCGACCAAAGTTGAATTTTCAACGACTAAAAAGTCGGTGCAAGTACTACAAAACACTGAAAATTACAATTATGTGGAAGAATTTAAATCTATCGTGAATAACCATGAATGATATAACCTTAAATTATTTGTATGTGAGCGAAACGTTTCTAGAAGACCGTTGATAGTTTCTCATGTAAGGAACAAAAATATCTTCACAATACAATACAGAAAATTTATCTTCACTGGATTTATTATGAAATTAGTATGTATATGAGCGAGACATTTCTAGACTATTGCTGATAGTTTTAACTCAATAAGCTATTATTTCTTCATATATAGTTCAGAAAATTTTCTTATTTTCAATTCCGATTTGTTATTTGGCCGAGTCTCATATACCAATCGACTGTGTGTGTTTTTTTTTGTTTTTAGAAGATAGCAAAAAACTTCCAAAAAAGCCCTGAGGCTGCAGGAAAAAAATATATTAAACTGTAATGTCTCAGGGAGCTGGTTTGTGTTGTCATCCGACTCGCCAAAAACCACTACTCTTGCCTAAAACCTGAATCCTCCCCGGCACTACCTTACGGCATTACTTCGGGGAGGGGTTTTTATGAGCATAACACCCACTCTAATTCCACTACTTAGCAGTTAGTTCCTTCAGTAGGGTTACAGCACTACTCCTCGACGGTGGTGTGTTCTTCACCATCAACACAGACTGGCAATTTCTACATGGTAGTCGAACAGCTAGCAGTGGGTCGAAACTTTATGCTCTTCCCCTACGAAGACAATCTGGGCGGAAAACTTCAGAATGTCTAATTTACCTAGCCCTTCGGCTCCCTTGTGCCACTATGCACCGAAACTTTCTTCTCGTACCATTTAGCACCACTTACTCGTTCAGCTCCCGACTTGTTCGCAAACTACTCGGTCCAGTCCCCAACGATGGATCTGGCCTACTCCGAAGGAGAATTTCTATCGAGACAGGTTCTCCCGATACCGAGCGGTAGATTTCTCCCGATGCCGATGTTCGTTTCCGTGAGTCAATTAGCTCCCCGCTTTGTTCCGATCTACTCGATGTAGCCCCAGCGATGGACCTAGCCTACTCTACGGACCAGCCAGTAGGTGCTAAGGTCCATCCAGCGATTCCGGGTGGAGCGTAGCTTCCGGTTCACTGGCTCCCCAATGATCCATTGCTAGCTATTCGACGCGGTCTGATCCCCGGCTGTGCATCTACCCTACTCACGAGCTATCCGGTAGGGTGTTAAGGTCGGTCCGGCGATTCCGGTTAAGTCTGACGTCCGTATCACTGACGCCCAGATGACTCGAACCCGGTTCTACGTTGCGTACTACTCAACTGGTCCCCGGCGGGGGACCTAATCTACACCAACGGATAGTTCCCCGGCGGCGGAATTTCTCGCGAATCCCAATTTGTGATTTAACGGCGACTTTTTAGCCAATGGCGTACTTTGTTGGTCCCTTCGCCACCTCCTCTGCATCTCGGAGAGTATACTCGTAACCACTCTATTGACAGCGTCCCAGGTATGCTCGTCGCGGCACATCTCTTCAACGATACTGTCAACTATCACACCCTACGAAAACTTCTCCGAACGTAGACCACGTGTTCCTGTGTCTTTGCACGTTTACACACACTGGGCAAAGTAGTGCCGAAGCATGTCCAAACCGGTGCAAGTACTTCCGGAAGCATCCGTGCCCGTACAAAATTTGCATCAAATGTAAGTTCACATCTCCATGTTTCCTATGCACCCAAGCTGTCACATTTGGGATTAGTCCTCAGCCATAGTGATGCATTTTCGGTATCATGCCGGCGATAACGCATACTACCTCCGACGATATTGTTCTGTAACCACTCGCGACTCGTACGGGCATCAGCCGGAATGTCCGGTTCAGCTTTTCACGATTCCGCTTGGTTTTCAGCGCAGCACCCCAGGCAGGAACCTCATATCGAAGTATCGATGACGAAACAGTCGATAGCATACGTCTCGTCTCGGTAGCCGACATTTGGCATGATTCTCGTTGTCTTCGCCGACTTTTCACAGACGTAGTCGACGTGGTTGTTGAAGCTCAACCGGTCGTCCGTTATCACTCAAAATTCTGCCCTCCAACGTCGATCTGAATCCGCTGAATCGCTTTGACGCTGCTTGTGGTGAGCTATTTACAGCTTGAATATAAATGTAAAATTAAGTTCAACCACAAATCTACACGACTTGTCGTGCTTTCTTCAACGAACTTTATTATAATTCTACACGTGGATTGAAAATTACAGTTTTTTCAAACGGAAAACCAATGCACTTCAATGTATTTTTTACACGCTTATTGCTGTAAATGACATGTAATATTACACGAACGAAAGTGTAAAATTGAATGCTCTTTGATGCTCTAATTGAGTGCATTGATTTTAACGTAATTTTCAATCAAAGTTTTGATTCAATCTTTATATGTTTACATTCGTATTGATTTACATGTCGTTTAAATTTCATTTTTTTTGTGTGCGCGATTTTCACTTTCCTGGGCAGCCGAAGAGTTATGACCCCATCGTATACCCGTTCCAAAGAGTTGGACCAAAAATGGAGCCTTGAGGAACGTACGCTGTGAATGACATTGACTTCTGCCCTTCGCTCGTCTCGCACAGCAGCACTCTGCTCTATAAGTAGCTCTTCAGGATCTAGCATAGATAGTTGGGAACCCTCATTCTGTGCAGCGCTGCAGCAATGACTGTCCAGTTGGAGCTGTTAAATGCATTCTTAACATCTATCATGACCACAGCCCAGTATCGATATCCTCTTCACTTCTGTTTAGATGCCTTCTCAGCACTCTTAAACATTGTCAGAATTGCATCCACTGTTGACGCTTCTTGCGCAATCCGAGCTGCCTCTTAGTTAGTCCGCGCGGAGAACCTTTATTTAAACACATCTGCAGCACCATCCTGAACACGTCCGGATATGCCAGGATCGCAGATTTCAGCGCCACGTTTGGTGTTCTATCCGGACCGGGGGATTTCTTTGATTTCAGACACTTCGATGCTTTGTCGAGCTCATCGTTACTTACCAATCGTCCGTGTGTGCTCTTTCTTCTTCGCCGTACGGTGTTGGTGGCCAGATAGTTGGATCGTGCTTCGGGTAAAGACCCTCGATAATTATATTCAGCTTACTCGGGCATATTTTGGCTGGCGTCGTCGAACCCTTCATTTTCGCCATCACGACTAGGTACGCGTCACCCCAGGGATAAGCGTCTACTTCTCGTCACAGTTCTTTGGGGCAATCTGATTTTTTAAGTCTCTCAGGTTACTCTCCAAACCCCAGGCGGTGAAGTAACCACCAATGACTACCGGCTTCCGACCGATCAACTACTCGGTTAACTGCTCCAGCATTAGGCTGAATTGCTTTACTGTCCACCTTGGAGGAGCGTAATAGCTACACACGAAGACGCCATTGATTTTGGCGATCACGAAGCCTTCTTATGAGCGTTCTACCACTTCTTGAATGGGGAATCTGCCCATAACTTTTATCACAGCCGTTCAATCGATATGAGAGTTCCTAAATTCGATTTTCCAGCGCGAGAACGCCCTCCAGCACTACGAGACTCATCGTATTGGCCGAGTGCATGCAACCCAAGGCAATGCGCAAGCAACGATACTGGATTATCTCCAGTTCGATGAAGTGTATGTTCGAGGGTACTTTTTAAGGTTTTAGACCACCCCCCCCCGCCTAAAAAGACGGCTGATTGCCTTGCGATGGCTGCAGTCTTCTTGGATATAAAGGGGGCTTTTGACTCAGTTTCTTTCTGAGAAGCTGCACCAGAATGGTCTTTCACCGATTTTAAATAACTTTTTGCTAAACCTATTGTCTGAAAAGCACATGCATGTCTAAGTTCCCTGTTCTACAATTTTTACGTAAATGACATTGACGATTGTCAATTCATGCACGCACTTGCAGACGACGCGCAGTGTCGCCTAGCCGGACAAAACCTCTAAATTTTATTTTGGATTTTTCATGATTTAACGTTTTCTTTGTTTGTAAAGAGGTTTAATGGAGTTTTCTCAAAATATTAGGTCTTGAAGACGAAAGATAGATTTTTTGCAGAACTTCAAAGGTGAAATAGATGATCAATTCTGTAACAAAATGTATTCAAACCTATGTTATTCAAATGACTATATGTTTTTAGTAAAGATTCCGATTAGGGTCGAACTGGTTTCATTTGAAAGGTTATTCGCTGGACTTATAACTTTCCATTTGGTCGATACAAGCTTTTTTTCTCACACAAACATGAAGCACAAATAATAAATCGTGCATTAAATTAAAATTATAATGTTCAAAGTGGCTGTACTTTAGTTTGAAACAGTTCGGAAAGATCACTTGTAGTTAATGATACTTGAAAATTGGTGTACGTTCCGAAAATGAATGTGCTTTTTTGCCCCGAGGTATGAAAAAATGTGATTTTTCATTATATTTCTGAAGGAGACGCATGATTGTGTTTGATTCCCCAAGGTACGAAATATAATTTATGAATGTCTACCAGCATTATCAACAATTAAAAAAATGTGTATTCCGCTAAAAATTCGCTACACCAATTTTTTTGAAAATGAATTTTCATATATTGTGCACATTCGTTAATGTTGAATTTTCGAACCACGAACTAAGTACCAAAATTTTGAGGTAGAAATAAAAATAAAAAAATAACATCAAATATGAATTCAGTGCGACAAAATTACCCCAATGTGAAGTTTTCATCAAATTCGGGCCACTTTTGAAGTGGTGTCCGGCTTTTGTATGGAAGATGATCACTGTGCGACGGGGTGGTCTCTGTTACAGCGCCCAAGGCATTTGGGGGTGTTTCTGTTTCCGCTCTGCCTCGAACATACACTTCATCAAACTGGAGAGAATCCAGTATCGTTGCTTGCACATTGTCGGCGTAGCCAGAAATTCGGTTTGGAGGGGGTTTTGACGAAAATCTTTGATTTTTCAAAAATGTCGGTGGGCCTTTTGATGACATTTAATCTGTAGGCCGCGATCGACTGGGTACTACCGTGTTCTGCAGTAATAGCGAAATGGGATGGTGTGAGCGGGCATGGGTGCTATAACCCTACTGTAGGTAGAATTAAATACCTGTCGCATGTGTCAGTTATGTTGGGTGGCGGACTACGAGACAGGTTAGGTCAAGTTCAACGAGTGGCCCAAAACACCACTTTACTAACAATCAAGCAGAAAAGGATGAGCTGAAAATTCGCCACTTCGAATTCGTAGCATTAGAAGAGCTTTGAAGGACGGGGCAGAATGTGTGGAAATGCGGGGATCGAGCGACGGTGCAAGAGCTGGGCAAAATGCGCCAACGCGTATCAAGTGGCAGGCGATCAGCGGAAGGATTTGTGTAGTGTGGATCAAATCCACAGCATTATCAATGTGCACTGACCTCACGAAGCCGAGAAAGATGCATTTTATGCGCAGCTGGAGCATGTCTATGATAGCTATGATGTCATCGGTGACATAAACGTCCTGATAGGCCGGGGCATTGTATAAACCGGTTATCGCACAGGATAGTCTGTAAACCTTATAAACAATGTGCAGAAATTCTCATGATTGATAAGTATAGTACAGTATTACAACGAACACCTAAATAGCGAAGCAGTAGACGACAAGAGTATTGCAAGAATCAGCTTGGAGACGCGCACAGTCGACGACAGATTTCGAATCTACCTAAGATTCATGAAAAAATAGGACGGTTGGACCGCTGGCAATGATCAACTGTCATATAAGCAACTCAAACACAGAGTAGAGGAATTGGCTAGAGCACTCCACTGGGTGCTTTTGAAAATCTGGAAGGAGGAGATTTTACCGAAGTATAGGATGTAGGAAGTAGTATGTCCCATCTATAACAATGGTGTTAAGTGGGATTTTTGCAACTAATTACCGATTAATCGCATTACTGAACTGCCTTTGTATGCAAAGGTGACGTAAATGCCATCGAGTATATCTATCAGGAAATCAATTTTCAAATCTTGCATGGTGCGGGTAAAAGCTTGCTTTCGCCACTTTGCTTTTCGTATTTCAACAAGTTATTTTTTTTAAATCGTTTGCACTGAAAGACTACTAGAATAGTAAACGTCATCTACAAGGTGTTTTCCCACATTCTTTGTTGCCGCCTATCTTCCATCAAGCTATTTGCATTAACACTCTTGAAAACTTTGCTGAAGATACTAAGTCTCGAACTAAATTTGCTGAATACTAAACCTCCAAAGGCTGATAGTTTCCAAATTATGGAATCTTGGCGCCATTCAATTCGATACCCAAATGTACACCATAAATAGCGAAAAACGTGAAAAATTTCAATTTTTATATTGCCAATCTTAGCTAGTGGCACTTTATATAAGTGATAACCCAAAAAAAATCAAATGTACATAAAACCGATTCTCACCTGTTAGAGACAAGCGTCAAACGCCATTTTTTATCAGTTTCTATGTAGGCGTTTTCATTGAGCTATTTTGCTTGATATTTACATGATTTATCAACTATAGGTTCCTCACTAAAATATTAGTTACACGATCCCATTCTCACAACTTACAAGAAGTCCCCATAACATTTAAAACATTAGGTTCTCAACGTAATGAACAGATAATAAACTTCCAAAATTCATACTATGTTGCGTTTCGGCTTCGCCTCTTCAGAAACCGACACTAACGTATTGTCGGAATAGATTAGCGCCGGCTTGACGCAAATCCCTTAAAACTAAAACACACTATGTGTTTCAATCAAACGACTGATCAAACGTGATGTCCCGTTCGAGCAGAATGCTTCCAAAATTATTATTTGAATATTTAATAAACTAGTCAGCATCAAACTTTTTTTTCTTCAATTGAAATATTTTGGTTTGTAGGGGGTTTTAACCCCCAAAACCCCCCCTTGGCTGCGCCACTGAGTTATTAAATCATAGTTTGGAGAAATGAGAAAGGCACAATTGCACCTATAGGTGGATTAAAACAGGTTTTATTTTAATCGATTTGAAGTTTATACTTTACTCAAATTTCCAACGCGACTGAGAACTAAGAAATCAACGCTTTTTCTTGAAAAGGGCGATACTAGCAGTGATACCATTCAAAGAAAATCAACAGTGAATATTTCCAGACTTGGTTTTATTTCATATTTAAGAAGTATTGTGTTTTTACATCCTAGATTACATGATTCAGTGATCGAAATCCAAAACTTCATAAAGTATTTGAAATTATTAAATTAAAATTTGTTTTTGCTATTGAAATTGACAAAATGATAGTATCACACCTTTGGCGATTGTTTACTTTTTCGGTCCCACCTATCAGCATTGAAGTATCGCCCTTACGTTTTTTACAATAACTACCGTTCTACACCACCGATTTCGTCCGTGTTTTTTCAATAGCGATCATTGTTACTATTTACAGCTGGTATCAGCTTGATAATCTAAAAAAATACGAAAATAACAGTTTCGCCTCTAAACTGCTAGCAAAAAAAGTATCGCCCTGTTTGTTTGCATGGAGCGTGGAGGGCGAAACTTTAAATAAACAAACAAAAATACAGTTTCGCCCGTTGTATTTTTTTGCTGTAGTTTAAGAAAGCAATATCGTAGAATCAAAATCTTTAGGTTAATTTGTTGCGTTTCAAAGCCCTCATTCGCATGTATGACAAAAGCCATATGTTTACATTTGTAAGTATCGCCCTTTTCACAAAAATGCGTTGAAATGAAATCGCAGCTTCTGATATCACGCTATCTCTGAAGTGCATGCGTGCATAGTTCCAAATTTTACTTTGACATCGACTTTTTCTAAAGGTGACTTCCCAGTAGTATCCTTGATTTGAATTATTATCGCTAATCCTAATGTCAACGAACAAATAAAAACCTCTCGAAAACGAACCGTTTGGGAAAATCATCATCATTACTGGAATTTTCGTTTTTATGAAACTTTTCGATAACCTTCCGTCACTTGCGTTAATGCACTGGGTGGACAGTGCTATGAAAATCTAGCAAAATCGTCTTAGGGCACCAGCGGGTCTAATTCAAAGCTGTTCTGCGCGGCGAGTTTAATCTGTAAAGAATACTAAAAATTAATTTCTATTCCATAATTTTCAGTTCAGCAATTCGAGAGATCGTGCTCACCGCAAGCCATGAAAAATAGACTACGTTGTGAAGCGATGGTCACTATTTATTAAAAAATCGCGGTTAAATAAAAAATAAAACTATTAAAAACATTCAAATAGTTTATAATTTTCACAAACTTATTAGGAAAAATTGCTTTCGTAATATTGTGTAGGAAAAAAGCTGAAAATTTCAGTATTTTCTCTATCTGCAACATATAAACCCTTAAGTATACCAATTAATTGGTATACGAATTGGAATAGGCTCGCCAAATTTTTGAAGAAGTCTATAAAATAACCCTTTGAAAACTACCTAAAAATTGTTGTAGTATGATGCAATAAAAAATCCCCAAAAATGAAATGTATCTATTAATGTGAAACACAGTGAATAATACATACAATAAAGACCCATTTTTATCAATCTCATGGTGTATTTTAGGCTGACAAAATGGGGACATTGACTAAATCGGGCAAATTTTTTTCTTTATAATAAACTGAAGCTGTTAAAATTATCTTCCCGTCCCTTGATGTAGTCTGATAACTATTTCTGATTATGATGAACTTTTTATTTTTCCATATTTCCATCTTCATGATAAGGAAAACATGCTCAAGAAAGCATTTACTCGAATTCAGTCTTGTTCTGCTAGAGCCCATCAAACATATGTTCATATTTGGCTGATAAAATCGGGGTTTCAATGTATTATAATAGATATTCAGCATTCGAAGAAGTTTCTTGTGAACGAGTGTAGAACGACTTTGTTTCTACTTACTTGAAGTCAGCGGCGTAGCCAGAAATTCGGTTTGGTGGGGGTTTGGTGAAAATCGATCATACTGTCCAAACGGCATAATTCCGAAACCGTAATTTTTGAAGTTTTAAAATTATGCAGAATTATTTTTTCAGAAAATAGTGAGAGAGTTCGTGTCTTTAGCGAAATTTTTGAGAATTTATTGTAGTCATAACCTGAGAAAATTCACCATAAATACTTCTTGGACGATATACCGTCAAAATTATTTAATCAAATGATGCGCTGTTTAACGTTTGTAAAACTCATCGAAGATACTAAGCTTCCGAAATTGGTGGTTTCAAAATGATGCTATCTTGACCTTAAATTACTGTTTTTGAACATTTGACCTATACATATAATTGGTCATATAACAAAAATTAAATGCTCATCAAAATCGATCAGGAACTACTAGAGTCGAATGGAAATCGTCATTTTTCATAAATTTGTCTCTACATTCGGAAAGTGTTATCCTCGTTATTAATCATATTACGTTTTCGTTTCAACTCGACGCATTCCCAAAATAAAAACCTGTTTTAATCCACCTAGTGGTGCAATTGTGCTTGTCTCATTTGTCCAGACTACGATTACATGGCTGGTTATGTTCAATACAATGGTGGAAATGAATATTACATGTTCAGTACGATTTGCACATACATTCAATGGATCGACAGCCACGATCTTGAGATAATATGTGAAACTGAAACATCGCTTGAAACCAGCGGCAGATCATGGAGAAAGATCCGGGAGGTCCAGGTCCTGCCGAAATTTTTCAACTTGTTAAGAAATTTTAAACTAATTTTAATTTTAAAGTGGCCACCCCTCACTGCATACCCCCCTCGGGCCGGTATGATTGAAGATTTTTAGAGTGATTGCATAACCTTTCTATATGAGAAAGGCAAAAATGTACCTAAGTCTAAAAAAGTCAATTTTTGTCAAACATCTCAATGTTTCATGCATTTTAAAGTCATTTGGCATCAAAAATACAAATTTGATTTTGAAAATTTTTCATTTCAGTTTATATGGGAATTTGCTGCGTGATTGCACTCTTCAACTCGTAACCCCGGAACCGGAAGTCCAATCAATAAAAAAAAATCAATTGCAGCCGATGGGAAGGTTGTACCTTTCATTTAAGACTAACTTTGTGCAAATCGGTCCAGCCATATCTGAGAAACAGAGGTCACATTTTATTCCACATACACACAGACATTTTCCGATCTCGACGAACTCAGTCGATTGGCATATGACACTCGGCCCTTCGGGTCGGGATTAGATTGACGAATTTTAGAGTGAATGAGAAAGGCAAAAACATTTTTAGCAAATGTTGAAAGTTATGCATTTTTCTTGGTGAGCTGTTCTATGTTTCATAGACATTAAATCAATTTTAACTTCGCTTCCTATTAAATAAAGACCCTTATTGCAATACATCTCTACAAAAACTAGCTCAATTTGAAAATAAATCTGAGAATTATGATTGATTACAGAACTCTGGAATTTTCTATTGGAATGTTTTCAGGCAGGAATTTGATATTGATGCTATTAGACAACTGTGAAATCAAGACCAATAGATCAGTTACATATCAGGAGGACCCCATTCCGACAATTTATCAAAAGTCCTCATGATGTTTAAAACAACAGGTTATCAAAATACGGATCAGATAGTTGTTATTGTAATATTGAATTAAATCAGTATGCATCAATAAATTTTTAACTTCAATTCAATATTATTTTGGGTGTGGTGGGGGGGGGCGGTGGTTGTATGGTGTTCAACCCCAAAGCCTTCTCTTAGCTACGCCGTTGCTTGGAGTTATTTATTTCGCTTCTCATTTTCCGATATGTTTCAGATCGATCCGATGGTTATAAGTTAGAAAAATTGCAGTCAGAAGGTTCGCACAAATGAACATTTTTGCACTGATAAGTTATCAAGTTCCTTCCAGACAACTTGGAAGTGTTCGGTGATTATTTCTAGCGGTTGTAGATACAAAAATGAAATACAAAATTCGTTTTATCGAAATACTGTTTGGCTTATTTCAATGGATTATCACTATATTGAACAATAAATAGGCGACAAAGAGTAATCCACAAACAACAAGCCATAACTTTTAAAGTATTCAAAATAGATATTTGAAGTCTTCAGTAAAGTTATTCGCAAAAGTAAGAGCTACAAATTTGCTGAAGACATCATTTCGATATAATCACTTCCAAGAAAATTTAAGAAAATATCTGACTCATAGGGTGATTAATCAGCAAAAGCACAATACCAAAAGAAAGGGCATATTGCCTCCATTATATTCTCCGAAGATACTATTGACCTAAAATAAGCCGTTTTGGCGTTAATAATAGATTACATGTTTTTGGTCATATTTCTGTCAATGGGAAATGATAAAAATCTTTCGTCCGCATTTAATGTTAAATATCTTTTTTGATAATAGTCCGATTTCAACAATCTATAGCTTGTTCGAAAGGTATTCGATAATGCTGTCTAAAAACATATACATTGTTAAACTATGTTGTCAATTTCGGCAGATAATTCAAAAAAACTGCAAAAAACGCCATTTTTACACATTCATATCTTGGAAACTAAACATCAGAATCAAAAACAAATTAATGGCGTTCATACTGTTTTTTAGTTCTTTCATTTAAAATTGGTTTGGATAAGATCGGTTCAGCCATTGCTGAGAAACACGAATGAGATTACATACGTCCGTTACATACACACACACACAGACACACACAGACATTGTCCCAAATCGTCGAGCTGAGTCGATTGGTACATAAGACTCGGCCCTCCGGGCCTCGAAAAAAATCTTGAAAGTTTGAGCGAATTCAATACATTTCTTTTATAAGAAATGTAAAAACATTGAAAATGTGAAAATTTAAAGAAATAAATATGCAACTTCATTTCTTATTACATTTTTATTCCACATTTTTCAATTAACTGAAGGGTTGCTAAAATAAAAGTTTTCCTATTACTGCAGTAGAACGTTTTTGAATGTATAATGTTTGCCTTAAAATGCATGAAATTTTATTAAAAGTTGATTTTTTCATAAACATTACATTCTGAGGAGTCTCTTAAAGTTAAAGTTAAATTTTACCGCATTTACCGCATTACCGCGCGGTGCAGTGCGGTAAATAAAGTGCGGTTGCGGTAAGCGGTGCGGTTTTATTATTTTTTGCGGTTGCGGTGCGGACAATCCATTTACCGCCCACATCCGCATCGCGACGAACCCTAGATAAAAATCTTTCGTCCGCATTTAATGTTAAATATCTCTTTTGATAATAGTCCGATTTCAACAATCTATAGCTTGTTCGAAAGGTATTCGTTAAAGCTGTCTAAAAACATATGAATTGGTAATCTATATTGTCAATTTCGACAGATAATTCACAAGAACTGCAAAAAACACCATTTTTACGCATTCAAACATTCATATCTTGGAAACTAAACATCAGAATCAAAAACAAATTAATAGCGTTCTTACTGTTTTTGGTTCTTTAATTTAAATTGGTTTGGATAAGATCGGCTCAGCCATTGCTGAGAAACACGAATGAGAATTTGTCCGTTACATACACACACACACACAGACACACACACACAGACATTGTCCCAAATCGTCGAGCTGAGTCGATTGGTATATAAGACTCGGCCCTCCGGGCCTCGGAAAAAATCTTGAAAGTTTGAGCGAATTCTATACATTTCTTTTATAAGAAATGTAAAATTCTAGTAGAGAAATTCATATTAATATACGGAAAATTTCTGGAACTCAAATCAGATCAAGGAACCGAATATAAAAACGAAGTACTTGAACAAATTTGTAAATACCTACAAATCAAACAAACATTCGCTACAGCATACCACCTCCAAACAATCGGATTATTGAAGAGAAATCATAGATGTTTAAACGAATATCTACGATCATTCGTAAATGAACACCATTCCGATTGGGACAAATGGATACCATATTACGCATTTACTTATATCACTACCCCACACTCAGAACATAAATTCACTCCATATGAACTAATTTTTGGCAACAAAGCAAAATTACCACAAAAAAATTACCCAACAACAATAGCACCAATGTACAATTTAGACTTATATACCACAGAATTAAAATACAAGTTAGAAAAATCAAACGCAATAGCGAAACAAAGATTAGAAAAGGATAAACATTCAAGACAAGAAATTATACACATACCAACAAACCCATTAATAATCAACATAGGAGATATGATATATTTAAAAAAAACGAAAATAGAAAAAAATTAGACCCATTCTATATAGGTCCCTACACCATTATAAAAATACTAGATACAAATTGTGAAATTGAAAACAAAATAACTAAACAAAGAAACATTGTACACAAAAACAGACTTATTAAAAGAGAATGAAAAAAACAAAGCAATTTTATTTAGGCTATTCTAGCAACAAAGCACAATATTAACGAACACATTGTCAATTTCATGCAAAAATATAATAAATGTATAATACAGTAAAATTATATAGTATAATATAGTAAAATTCGATCCACCGAGCCTAACTTTCATACAAAAAAGGAAGATATCAAAAAAATAATCGCCATGAAAGTAGGTGAAGTTTTTCCGAGCCTCACTCAGAAAAACTGTAAAATTCGGTTAAAACATAAAAACACAACATATTTGTAATATTCATTAGAATTGTAAGTGAGTCAGTTCTTTCACATGAATAATTTCACTTCGCTACATCATTCAACCAAAAGGGGGATGATGTAACGGACTTACTTTATAACTTCACAAAATATACCCACAAGTCATAAAAACCAATCCCTACATGCACCAATATGAATCCTTCTCAGGTCACAGGTCATAAAACCCAAATCTAACATATCCTTTAGTCAGGCACCTTGAAACGAGGCCACACTCATATTTTCCCACAGATCGTAAATTACTCGAACGATCGTTTTCAAATCTAACTTGCATAACCAGATGGGCGCATTCCAGTTAAACCATTCTGGGTCACACCAGTTGTTATAGCAACATTCTCACTAGGTCATTATTATGCTAAGGCGACAAATAAACAGCCTTGCGTAACAAACAAGCACCGATCGTAACCGATGCACTCATACTTATTCATCAATTTGTTTTCCCTTTTTACGCTACCCGTACATAATTATGTACTTTGGAATTGTAACTGACTCCACCCATCTTGATGTACATAGAATAGTAAAGTCAGGTTAGCTAGGTTAGCTCTTAAGATTTTAAAAATGAATAAAACAGATTATGTCAAACCACCAAGAACGCCACATCCAAAATGTTAAATAGTGATGACCTTCCAAATCTACCAAACACACCGTGAATTGCATCGAAGCACGCACTGTAGCTATTGGGAGTGATAATCGGTAACCGCTTTCACTTCATCAACCACGTCGACTACGCCTGCGAAAAATCGGCGAAGGTAACGAACGCAATACTGAGGATATGCCAAACGTCAGCGAATAGAAGCAGCACGAGACATCTACTAGCTAGTGTTTCGTCATCGATACAATATTGTCGGAGGCAGTATGCGTTATTCCCATTTGCACCACCCTGCCGGATGATATCAAGTGCCACAAATGGAGAAACACTAGAACCGAGAGAAAGACGGTAATAATCGATTCGGAATGGGACAATACGGCAAGAGGAAGGTACCGGTTCATCCCATCCCATACATGTTGAAGTGGGTATTCTATTAAGAAAGCACGGAGAGATGAATTTCCACCTAACACAGCTTCTGTCGGGCCACAGATACTTCAGGAAGAATTTTCATCGGTTCAAGCATGTAACATAACCTTTGTGCCCGTAGTTCGAGAACGTCGAGGAAGCACAAGATACGTAGTCTTCGAATTACCGAGGTGTGCCGGGTATTATACCGGATAATATCGTTCACAAAATCATAAACTATGTAAACACGTAGAACGCGGTAAACAGAGTGATGATCATGATCGTCTCATTGCGGAAATGACGTGAACAACAATGAGCAACGGTTTCGGAAGAACAGTCATCGTCAGGAAACTCTCTACCGGAATAGGCTAGAGTCATCGCCGGGGACTAGTAGAGTAGACCGCGATAGAGCACCGGATATGGGACTTCGGGGCGCCAGCGAACCGGACGCCACGCTCCACCCAAAATCGCTAGATTGACTACGGCTCCATATCGGCTGGCCCAAGAGCAATATAGCAAGAAACTGAAGAAACATCGGTATCGAGAGAACTTTTCTGGCGGGGAATTCTCCATCGTCTAAGGCAAAATTCACCGTCGGGAATTAGATTTAGTACATCATGACCCACAGCTAGTTTTTGTACAGTCATACAGAAATGGCCTATGGTCGAAAACTGATGGTGTTTCGAGGAGTGGTATTCAAACCCTATTAAGTGAACTAATAAAAACTATTTAAACTAGCGTGGGTGCTATGCACCTTAAACAGCCCTTCCCCAAAATGATGCCATTAGGTAGTTCCAGTGAGGTTTTAGTATGTTGACGGGACTCCCCAAACCCATTCCCTGATTTTTTGCATTGAAGATTTTTTCTGCTCTGCATAAAAAATCTCACACTTACACTTACAAACAGACATTTTCTGATCTTGACGAACTAAGGGTGCTTACAGAAAGGCGGCGAGAAGCTGAGCTGTAGCTGGTACTGTCAGAGTAAAAGCAGGCAGTCGGTGCAGATCCGCTCGGCTTTCACTCTGACATAATCTCTTCAGTTTGCTGCAAGCAGGTTTCTCGCATCTCGCGTCCTACTGTCAGGACCAGCCTCAGCTCAACTTCTCGCCGCACTCTGTAAGCGGCCGTAGACAGCATGATTGCATAACATTTTAATATGAGAAAGGTTAATACAGAATTACTATTTTGAAAAGTGCAGGCTGGCTCTCTTATAAATATAAAACTACAAATCCAATAATATCTCCACAGTTCAATGGATAAAAGGCACAAAAGATATAACAAATGCGGCACGGACAATGAAAGAAGTTCATAATGATTATATTCGTTTTTCGATAAAAGACGCTCTAACAACTGATGAGGGGGCTTATTTCATCGTAGCGAGAAATCGATATGGAATAGATCGTTGTTTCACGAAAGTCGCAGTAAGTAAATGAAACTGTATATTCTATTCATTTAACAGGCAACAACTCAAACTGTTAAGCTTAAATGTTAATAATAGGGGAGACTGAGGACACTGGATCCCCGGGGAGACTTGATCCCATCATTGTAACTCAAAGGCGGATCAGAATACATTAATCGAATATACTAGAAAGTTGCGTAGTTTTATCTAAGCATAAGTTTCTTTAACACAAAAAACGTGTTTAATTCACCTAACAGTGTGATGAGACATTTCTTATAACTCTTATCACTCTTCGGATATTATATCGTTTGAGAACATTTAGAACTTGATGCTTCGCGATGTTTTTGATTACACATACTACATGGGATAGTGGCAGGACTCAGAGAATCGCACGAATCAGCATAGAAAAACATCAGTGCTAGAAATCTCAAACCAAATCAATGGGAAAACGAAAAAATGGCCCATAAAATAGACATCCAAACGAATTATTGTTAATGCTCTGTTAATAAAATATCTAAATTGTGGTGGGAAAACTGAATTTTCCTGAAGGGGTTATGTATATTGTACTGAGCCAAAAAATTCGAAATTTTTTTTGAATCGATTTGAAGTTTATACTTTACTCAAATTTCCAACGCGACTGAGAACTAAGAAATCAACGCTTTTTCTTGAAAAGGGCGATACTAACAGTGATACATAACAGTTTTTGCAACCGACCGAGACGGTTGTGCCTCCAGGTGGAAGGTTTTGTTCTCGAGAGAGTGACGGAGTGCGAGACGCTGTATGCGTTATTGTGGGAGAGAGAGACGAGTTTGTTAAGTGTGAGTCGACAGTTGATACGTCGGAGGCGTGGTCAACGGCATCCTCGACAAGTGGTGTTTTGACAGCAAACCGCGGGTAGACGAATTTGCCTACCGCGGTGGCAGAAATCAACAGTGATCGTGCCTGTACACACAGAAAAAAAATATAGTGTATTGGTGTCGTCGGGCAATTCTAATCGACGAGAGGGAAGCGTCACAGGTAGACCCATTTGCTCTATTTGTCTACCGCAGAAGTGGTACGACGAATAAGGAAAACAAGTGGCACCGAAAAGTGCCGCATCGACAGTGGGATTTTCGCAGCAAGCCACAGGTAGCCACATTTGTCTACCGAGGTGGTGGAAACGGAGAGAGCGCGCTTGTGGTGGTGATACCGACGAGCAGCTTAATCGGAGAGAGTTTTGAAGTGTTGCAGGTAGGACTATTTCTCTACTGAAGAAGCAACGCGACGAAGAAGGACAGCAAGTGTCACATTGTCAAACAACGGGCACCGACTTTACAACGTAACACATGAGGTGTGTTCTACCGGTGTCTTCGTCACCTAATAGATAGTAGATAACAGGTATATTTTTCATTCCTTTTTGTGATAGTTTTTCTTACTAGGTAAAATGGATGAAGAGATGGGAGAACGAGTAACAGACCCTCCCCCTAAGCCTTATGCTGAAAATGTAAATCCGACTAGAATTAAAATTTACCCAGAGTCGTCAACGGGACCATGGATTGTATTTATTAGGCGTAAAGCAAAGGCGCTAAATATCATTCAAATTTCTAAAGATTTGACTTCGCGATTCTCGGATGTAAAAGAGATCGTAAAAGTTAATAAAGATAAAATACGCATTGTCGTTGGTAGTCTCAAACAAGCCAATGCAATTGCTTCTTGCGAGCTTTTTACGCGTGAATATAGAGCGTATATTCCTTCAAAGGAAATTGAAATTGATGGGGTCATCACAGAATCGAGTTTGACTGTTGATGACTTAGTTAAGCATGGGGTTGGTCGTTTCAAAGACACCATACTTAAAGACGTAAAAATACTTGAATGCAAGCAATTGCATTCAGTATCACACGAAGGAGATAAAAAAGTTTATCGACTGTCTGACTCATTTCGAGTGACTTTCGCTGGGTCTGCGCTGCCCAACTATGTCATTATCGATAAGATTCGTCTCCCTGTTCGCCTTTTTATCCCTCGTGTAATGAATTGCCTTAATTGCAAACAGCTTGGCCACACAGCCACTTACTGTTCCAATAAGGCACGGTGTGGCAAATGTGGGGGTTTTCATCAAGAGGATACATGCAATGAAAATTCAGAAAAATGTTTAATGTGCGGAGAAAACTCACATGAGCTCCCTGCATGCCCCATTTATAAATTGCGTGAGGATAAAATTAAACGATCCTTGAAGGAGAGGTCTAAGCGCTCCTATGCAGAAATGTTGAAAAATGCTACCCCTAAACCCATCTTCTTAGAAAACACTTACGCATCTCTATTTTCGGAACAGTCTGACTCTGACGGAGCGTGCGAAGGTACATCATTTGTTTTAGCCGGAAATTCCAGAAAAAGAAAACAGTCTTCTTTTCCCAAGCTGCCAAGAAAAGGCCTTAAAATTTCTCCACCAATAGATAAACTGCGCCCAAAACCGAAAAATTCCGATTCAAAACCGAAATCAATTCCGCCCGGTTTTGGGAACGTACAATCCAAACAGAACACCATTACTGGAAATAATAAAATTTCGACTTCCTCTGAGTCTCAGCCGGGGGTAGGATTATTGAAATTTTCTGAAATTGTTGATTGGATTTTTAAAGCATTCAATATTTCTGAACCACTAAAGAGTATACTTTCAGCTTTCCTCCCAACAATTAGAACATTTTTAGAGCAGCTGATTGCTCAATGGCCCATCCTTGCAGCGATTGTATCTTTCAATGGGTAATTCACCTCCTCCAATGAAAGATTCCATCACAGTTTTACAGTGGAATTGCAGAAGTATCATACCTAAAATTGATTCCTTAAAAATTTTACTGCATAATTTAAAATGCGATGCTTTTGCTCTATGTGAAACATGGCTTACCTCAAACATTAATTTCAACTTAAATGATTTCAACATTATTCGCCTAGACCGAGACACCCCGTATGGAGGAGTGCTTCTAGGAATTAAAAAGTGCTATTCTTTCTATAGAATTAACATCCCCTTGTTTGCGGGCATTGAGGCTGTAGCTGTCCAAACGAACATTAAAGGCAAAGACATGTCTATCGCTTCTATATATATACCTCCCAAAGTTCAAATTGGACAACGTCAAATTTTTGAGGTAGTGGAATCCATGGCTGCTCCGCGTCTGATACTGGGAGACTTCAACTCGCACGGAATATTGTGGGGTTCCCTCTACAATGATAATCGATCCTCTTTGATATACAATGTTTGTGACGAATTTAATATGACAGTTTTAAATACTGGCGAAACAACACGCATCCCCAGACCTCCTGCACGTCCAAGTGCATTAGATCTATCTCTGTGCTCAACATCACTTCGGTTAGATTGCACGTGGAAGGTTGTACCTGATCCTCACGGTAGCGACCATTTGCCAATCGTTGTTTCAATTAACAGTGAATTAGGCCTTACGAATTCAATCAATGTTCCTTATGACTTAACACGAAATATTGATTGGAAAACATACGAAACATTAATTTCCACTTCTCTTGCTTCGACAGAAGAGCTACCCCCTACCGAAGAATATGAATTCTTAGCGGGTTTAATTATTGAAGCAGCAGAACAAGCCCAAACGAAATGCAATCCTGGAATGACAATAAATAGACGACCCCCTAATCCTTGGTGGGACAAAGAGTGCTCTGATGCATATGAAGCTAAACAAGTTGCCTACAAAGAAATTATGAAACAGAAAGGGGGTATACGTGAGAACTTTGAAAATTATTTCATTTTGCAAAACAAATTTGACAGTATACGTCGTGCCAAAAAATCTAGTTATTGGAGACACTTCGTTAATGGCTTGTCAAGAGAAACATCAATGAGTACTCTTTGGAACACAGCCAGAAGAATGAGGAATCGAAACGTGACTAATGAAAGCGAAGATTTTTCGAATCGTTGGATATTTAATTTTGCCAAGAAAATTTGTCCCGATTCTGCTCCTGCGCAGAAAATCACTCGCGATGCTCCCACAAGTAACGATTTCATAGATTCGCCTTTGACAATGATGGAATTCTCAATTGCACTCCTCTCATGCAACAATAATGCTCCGGGACTAGACAGAATTAAATTCAACTTGGTGAAGAATCTGCCTGATCTAGCAAAAAGACGCTTGTTGAATTTATTCAATAAGCTTCTTGAGCAGAACATTGTCCCGCACGACTGGAGACAAGTGAGAGTTATCGCAATTCCAAAACCGGGAAAACCAGCCTCCGATCATAACTCGTATCGACCGATTGCAATGCTATCCTGCATCAGGAAATTGTTGGAAAAAATTATTCTACGACGTCTCGACAATTGGGTTGAGGCGAATGGCTTGCTATCAGATACCCAGTTTGGTTTTCGGAGGGGAAAGGGAACGAATGATTGTCTGGCGCTACTTTCGTCAGAAATCCAACTCGCTTACGCAAAAAACAACAAATGGCGTCTGTGTTCTTAGACATAACAGGAGCATTCGACTCAGTCTCCATTGATGTTCTCTCGGAGAAGCTACATCAATGTGGTCTTTCACCGATATTAAATAATTATTTATACAATTTATTGTCAGAAAAGCACATGCATTTTTCATATGGCGATTTGGCGACACTCAGAATAAGTTACATGGGCCTCCCACAAGGCTCTTGTCTAAGCCCCCTTCTCTATAATTTTTACGTGAATGACATTGATAATTGTATTGTCAGCCCACACACTTTAAGACAACTTGCAGTTGATGGCGTGGTTTCTGTTACAGGACCAAAAGCTTTAAATTTACAACAACCATTGCAAGATAGCTTGGATAATTTATCAATTTGGGCTTTAAAGCTGGGCATCGATTTCTCTACGGAGAAAACAGAGTTGGTCGTTTTCTCAAGGAAGCGTGATCCAGCTCAGCTTCAGCTTCAGTTGGTTGGTAGAACGATAGCCCAAGTCATGACCTTTAAATATCTCGGAATTTGGTTCGATTCTAAAGGTACATGGGGAGGCCACATTAGGTATCTGATAAAGAAGTGCCAACAAAGGATAAATTTTCTGCGAACAATAACTGGATCATGGTGGGGTTCTCATCCAAGTGACATGATAAGATTGTATCAAACAACAATACTTTCAGTAATGGAATATGGGTGCATCTGTTTCCGTTCAGCTGCGAACACTCACATTATTAAACTGGAACGGATACAGTATCGTTGTTTACGAATCGCCTTAGGTTGCATGCAGTCGACCCATACGATGAGTCTTGAAGTACTAGCGGGAGTTCTTCCTTTAAAAGACCGATTCTGGGATCTCTCCTCTCGTTTACTTATTCGATGTGAGGTTATGAACTCACTGGTAATTGAAAATTTTGAAAGACTTGTCGAGCTTCAACCCCAAACCAGATTCATGACAGTGTATTTCAATCACATGTCACAAGAAATAACGCCTGCTAGGTATGTTCCCACATACGTCAATATACTAGATATTCCTGAATCCACTTTATTCTTCGACACGTCCATGCAAGCAGAGATTCGTGGAATTCCGGATCATCTACGCTCGCGGGAGATCCCTAAAATATTCACAAGTAAATATCAACACATAGACTGCCTTAAAATGTTTTACACTGATGGGTCACGAATCAGTGAGGCCACTGGTTTCGGTATTTTCAACAATAATTTTTCAATTTCTCTCAAACTTGCAGAACCCGCCTCTGTTTATATAGCGGAACTAGCAGCAGTTCACTATAGTTTTCAAATAATTAATACTTTACCCCCGAACCATTACTTTATCCTCACTGATAGTCTCAGCACAATTGCAGCTCTACGCTCAAAGAGGATTGATAACCACGATCCATTCTTTTTGGGGAAGATACGAGAATCTCTGAGTAACCTGACAAGAAAATGTTATAAATTTACCCTAGTGTGGCTCCCCGCCCATTGCTCTATTGCGGGCAATGAGAAAGCTGATAATTTAGCCAAGATTGGTGCACTAGATGGTGAAATATATGAAAGACCCATCGCTTACAATGAATTTTATAGCGCTTCTCGACAGAGGACACTTGTTGGTTGGCGAACATCTTGGGACAATGGAGATATGGGACGATGGCTACACTCAATTATCCCTAAAGTATCAACGAAGGCATGGTTCAAAGGATTGGATGTAAGTCGGGACTTCATCCGTGTGATGTCTAGGCTCATGTCCAATCATTATACTTTAGATGCGCATCTCCGTCGTATTGGGCTCGCTGAGGGTAATCATTGTGCTTGTGGAGAAGGTTACCATGACATTGAGCATGTTGTTTGGTCCTGCACCGAATATCGTGAAGCCAGATCACAATTAGTAGATTCTTTACAAGTCCGAGGAAGACCAATCCATGTTCCTGTTAGAGACATCCTGGCGTATCGCGATCCTCTATACATGGAACTTATCTATCATTTTCTAAAAACAGCATCTGTCAAAATTTAATTAAATTCATCTCCTCATACTCTCATCCAAGGCTAATCATTCACCAATTAAAGTGTCCTAGAATATTTAGTTTTTAAATTTAGACAATAACAGAAAAAAAGTAAATAAATACACCCGAAAATACTAGATCATTATGAAATACAACAATGTAAGGAAAAAAGCAAACAATAAAGTGATTTCAGTGTTAGTTTTAGACAAAGTACTAGTATAGTTAAAATTAGTCTTAAGGATTTTTGTAACGTGCTATGTAAAAAAAAGAAACTGGCGTAAAAAGCTTTTGAAAATGCCGTGTCAAATAAACGTATGGAAAAAAAACTAGCAGTGATACCATTCAAAGAAAATCAACAGTGAATATTTCCAGACTTGGTTTTATTTCCTATTTAAGAACTATTGTATTTTTACATCCTAGATTGCATGATTCAGTGATCGAAACCCAAAACTTCATAAAGTATTTGAAATTATTAAAAAAAAAAATTTCAATAGCGATCATTGTTATTGTTTACAGCTGGGAGCAGCTTGATAATCCTAAAAAATACGAAAATAACAGTTTCGCCTCTAAACTGCTAGCAAAAAAAGTATCGCCCTGTTTGTTTGCATGGAGCGTGGAGGGCAAAACTTTAAATAATCAAACAAAAATACAGTTTCGTCCGTTGTATTTTTTGCTGTAGTTTGAGAAAGCAATATCGTAGAATCAAAATTTTTAGGATAATTTGTTGCGTTTCAAAGCCCTCATTCGCATGTATGAAAAAAGCCCTATGTTTACATTTGTAAGTATCGCCCTTTTCACAAAAAAGCGTTGAAATGAAATCGCAGCTCCTGATATCACGATATCTCTGAAGTGCATGCGTGCATAGTTTCAAATTTTACTTCGACATCGACTTTTTCTAAAGGTGACTTCCCAGTAGTATCCTTGATTTGAATTATTATCGCTAATCCTAATGCCAAAGAACAAATAAAAACCTCTTGAAAACGAACCGTTTGGGAAAATCATCATCATTACCGGAATTTTCATTTTCACGAAACTTTTCGATAACCTTCCGTCACTTGCGTTAATGCACTGGGTGCACAGTGCTCTGAAAATCTAGCGAAATCGTCTTAGGGCACCAGCGGGTTTGTAAAGAATACTAAAAATTAATTTCTATTCCATAATTTTCAGTTCAGCAATTCGAGAGATCGTGCTCACCGCAAGCCATGAAAAATAGACTACGTTGTGAAGCGATGGTCACTATTTATTAAAAAATCACGGTTAAATAAAAAATTAAACTATTAAAAAATTTCAAATAGTTTATAATTTTCACAAACTTATTAGGAAAAATTGTTTAATAAGCTGTCGTAATATTGTGTAGGAAAAAAGCTGAAAATTTCAGTATTTTCTCTATACGAATTGGAATAGGTTCGCCAAATTTTGGAAGAAGTCTATAAAATAACCCCTTGAAAACTACCTTAAAATTGTTGTAGTTCGATGCAATAAAAAAATCTCTAAAAAAGAAATGTACCTATTAATGCGAAACACAGCGAATAATACATACAATAAAGACCCATTTTTATCAGTCTCATGGTGTATTTTAGGCTGACAAAATGGGGACATTGACTAAATCGGGCAAATTTTTTTCTTTATAATAAACTGAAGCTGTTAAAATATTCTTCTCGTCCCTTGATGTAGTCTGATAACTATTTCTAATTATGATGAACTTTTTATTTTCGTATATTTCGCATATCTTCATGATAAGGAAAACATGCTCAAGAAAGGATTTACTCGAATTCAGTCTTGTTCATCTGCTAGAGCCCATCAAACATATCTTCATATTTGGCTGATAAAATCGGGGTTTCAATGTATTATAATAGATATTAAGCATTCGAAGAAGTTTCTTGTGAACGAGTGTAGAACGACTTTGTTTCTACTTATTTGAAATCAGCGGTGTAACCAGAAATTCGGTTTGGTGAAAATCGATCATACTGTCCAAACGGCATAATTCCGAAACCGTAATTTTTGAAGTTTTAAAATTATGCAGAATTAATTTTTCAGAAAATAGTAACAGAGTTCGTGTCTTTAGCGAATTTGTTGAGACTTTATTGTTGTCATGAATTAACCTGAGAAAATTCACCATAAATACTTCTTGGACGATATACTGTCAAAATTATTTTATCAAATGATGCGCTGTTTAACGTTTGTAAAACTCATCGAAGATACTAAACCTCCGAAATTGGCGGTTTCAAAATGATGCTATCTTGACCTTAAATTACTGTTTTTAAGCATTTGACCTATACATATAATTGGTCATACAACAAAAATCAACAGAAATCAAATGTTCATCAAAATCGATCAGAATCTGCTAGAATCGAATGGAAATCGTCATTTTTCATAAATTTCGGAAAGTGTTATCCTCGTTATTAATCATATTACATTTTCGTCTCAACTCGACGCATTCCCAAAATAAAAACCTGCTTTGGTGCAATTGCACTTTTCTCATTTGTCCACACTACGATTCCATGGCTGGTTATGTTCAATACAATGGTGGAAATGAATATTACATGTTCAGTACGATTTGCACATACATACAATGGATCGACAGCCATGATCTTGAGATACTATGTGATACTAAAACATCGCTTGAAACCAGCGGCGGATCATGGAGAAAGATCCAGGAGGTCCAGGTCCTGCCAAAAATTTTCAACTTGTTGAGAAATTTTAAACTAGTTTTAATTTTAAAGTAGCAACCCCTCACTGCATACTCCGGGCCGGTATGATTGACGATTTTTGAAGTGATTGCATAACCTTTCTATATGAGAAAGGCAAAAATGTACCAAAGTCCAAAAAAGTCAATTTGTGTCAAACATCTCAATGTTTCATGCATTTTAAAGTCATTTGGCATCAAAAATACAAATTAGATTTTGAAAATTTTTCATTTCAGTTTATATGGGAATTTGATGTGTGATTGCACTCTTCAACTCGTAACACCAGCACAGGAAGTCCAATCAATAAAAAAAATCAATAGCAACCGATGGGAAGGTTTTACCTTTCATTTGAGACTAACTTTGTGCAAATCAGTCCAGCCATCTCTGAGAAACAGAGGTCACATTTTTTTCCACATACACACACACTGACATTTTCCGATCTCGACGAACTCAGTCGATTGGCATATGACACTCGGCCCTCCGGGTCGGGATTTGATTGTCGAATTTTAGAGTGAATGAGAAAGGCAAAAACATTTTTAGCAAATGTTGAAAGTTATGCATTTTTTTGGTGAGCAGTTCTATGTTTCATAGACATTAAATCAATTTTCACTTCGCTTCCTATTAAATAAAAACCCTTATTACAGTACATCTCTACAAAAGCGAGCTCAATTTGAAAAGAGATCTGAGGATTATGATTGATTACAGAACTCTGGAATTTTCTATTGGAATGTTTTCAGGCAGGAATTTGATATTGATGCTATTAGACAACTGTGAAATCAAGACCAATAGGTCAGTTACATATCAGGACCCCATTCCGACAATTTATCAAAAGTCCTCATGATGTTTACAACAACAGGTTATCAATCTACGGATCAGATAATTGTTATTGTAATATTGAATTAAATCAGTCTGCATCAATAAATTTTCAACCTCAATCCAATATTTTTTTTGGGTGTGGTGGGGGGCTGAGGGGTTGTATGGTGTTAAACCCCAAAACCTTCTCTTGGCTACGCCGTTGCTTGGAGTTATTTATTTCGCTTCTCATTTTCCGATATGTTTCAGATCGATCCGATGGTTATAAGTTAGAAAAATTGCAGTCAGAAGGTTCGCACAAATGAACATTTTTGCACTGATAAGTTATCAAGTTCCTTCCAGACAACTTGGAAGTGTTCGGTGATTATTTCTAGCGGTTGTAGATAGTAAAATGAAATACAAAATTCGTTTTATCGAAATAATGTTTGGCTTATTTCAATGGATTATTACTATATTGAACAATAAATAGGCGACAAAGAATAATCAACAAACAACAAGCCATACCTTTTAAAGTATTCAAAATAGATATTTTAAGTCTTTAGTAAAGTTATTCGCAAAAGTAAGAGCTACAAATTTGCTGAAGACATCATTTCGATATAATCACTTCCAAGAAAATTTGTGAAAATATCTCATTCATAGGGGGATTAATCAGTAAAAGCACAATACCAAATGAAAGGGCATATTACCTCCATTAAATTCTCCGAAGATACTATTGACCTAAAATAAGCCGTTTTGGCGTTAATAGTAGATTACATGTTTTTAGTCATATTTCTGGCTAGGGTTCGTCGCGGTTGCGGCAATTACCGCAACCGCGCGGTATTTACCGCACCCGCACCTCAAAAACTGCGGTGCGGTGAGACACTTTTTCCCGCGGATGCGGTGCGGGAAATGAGCATTTACCGCGCGCTAATTCAGCAACCGCGCTTCAAAAAATAATTGATAAAGTATGCAGTCTGCATTAAAAAGTGAACTAAAACTATGACTTTTACCATTTGAGAAGGACGCAACTAGATTTATTTTCTGAACGAATGCTTAGCAATCTCATTATTAGGATTATCTCTCTCTCAGAACGTTTGATTTTTATTTATTACCCTACAATAGAGAAACATGATAAACATTTAATTGCTCTAATTTCCACAGACTTGACAGTGATTTGAAAAGAAATCCGAATATAATCTGTATTCGACCTATCGCTACTTGATTTTTTACATTTTGGTCATTCAAATATGATAAAACATACTGTTACTAAGAAATAAAATCTATAAGCTGTGTCCAATATAATTTGGCACCATTATTTTTACGACATATTTTGAAAACTATTTGTTTTATACTTCAAAGACAAAATTTACAAAAGAACCTTGTCAAATTTTCAAAAAATAATCAAGTGTCCCCAAATTAGAGATCGATTCTCCACTAATTAATTTTTTTTTCCATTTTTTGTTGTTTTCCAAAAATGCTCAGAGCTCATGTCCAGTATAATATTTTCATGGATTTTTTTTATGATTATCAGTCAACCCTAGAAACAATATAAAACTACAAAAAATACATGGTTTTTTTTATCATTCCACGGAGTAGGATTGAAAAATAAAAAAGAGGATCAAGTCTCCTCAGTCTCCCCTACATGTGAACCAAAACGCGAAAAACGAAACCACGTGAAAAATAAAATTTGTTTCATTTCCGCACTTTTTTTTTATTTTTTGTGTGTAAAAGACATCCTGAAGTATCGGGCAATGCAACTGTCAACTCAAAAATGTTATTGATATCGAAAATATCACGTTCAATTTTACGTTGCCTCTTAGTGAGTTAAAACAAGCGAGAATTGAACTCTAAACTAAAAAACCTGTTTTAATCCACCTAGCGGTGCAATTGTGCCTTTCTCATTTCTCTAAACTATGGCACGGAGGCTTTTTATGTTCAACATAATTGTGGAAATGTCCATTACATTCTTAGTACACTTTGCACTTATACACAATGGCATGCCAGTCACGAACTTGATGAGCTACGTGTCGACGGTGAAACACTTTAAACAAAAAAATATCATAGTCCATTATGTGAGGAGGGCTAAAGTCCCATGAACGAACGACTCCCCAGCTTAAATTGGTATGCTTTGTGATATAGTGGTGGTTTAAAGATGATGGTGTTGAAAGAGAGGGGTATGAGGGCTGGATGGGGTGGTGGTCTGAGGGGTGATTTAAGGAGATTTTTAAAGGAGGGGAGTGAACAGTAGAGGGGGGGTGTAACCCCTCTCCGTAAACCATCAACTACGCCCCTGTTAAAATCCAG